>NW_028230772.1:0-33463 GCF_043228905.1 Azolla caroliniana
CCTTGAGGCAACGCGCTTTCCATATGTACCACAAGGTGAAACCTACAATCAGCATCCAGATTTCAGGAAACCTAGGGGATGCGGGCTGCGAGCCTCTTTCGAAATGGATCTTGACGATTTTGCCTCTCGTGCATACATAGCACCAACTATCCGCATTGACGGTGTTCGTCCACCCTTCGACCGAGTGACCAATCCATGCCGCAACACTCCACGAGGCTGTTCCTTCAACTTCACATGCCGCAAGGAGGCGAGTCACTCTATCCCAGATCTTTTGAGCTTGAGGGCAATCCCACAGACAATGTCTCTGAGTCTCAATAGGTCGAGAGCACATTGGGCAACCTAACGGGCCGCCGCGTTTACCTAGCCATTCACCAACGGGCACCACATTATGACCGATCTGCCACCAAAAGAGCTTGATCTTTTCAGGCATGTGGAGGCGCTAGAGACCTTCCCAAAAGGTAATGAGCGCCTCATCGGGGATGCCCAATGTTCGCCAGCCATTGCGAAGGGGGCTGCCCAGCTATAGCTGCAAAGTCCGACCCAATTTAGTGGTGTAATCGAAGAAGTGATGGAGTCTATCATCATGTTTCCATCTGAAATCCCCTGGGTCCCAATCCAGATCGACAAGGGGGCGACAGCCATATACCCTTAACCTCCAATGGGGTTCCACCTTAGCAACATCTGGGTCTGTCTTCCAGATGTTGTCAACCTGTGCCACCACTCGGATTGGGTGCCAAGAGCCCTTGCTCTGACCGTCCCCAAAAACTATATCTCTCCCCGATCCGCTCACACCCTTTAGCGACTTGACCATTCCAACCTCATCAAAGAGACCGAACCATGCAGGTTCTCTCGCCTCCCCCATCGGAACCCTGTCAACTGCCTCAGCTATCAGTCTCCGCATTTTCGTAGCTCCCTTGAGGGGAGGGAAAAGGTCCTCTTGGGATCTTCCTAAAACATCCATGCGTCTCCAATCGTCTATAGATAGGATGCCTGTTTGTGCCAACTTTCCCCATGCTAGTGTCGAATACAAGTGTATAATGGACGTATTCACACTATCCCTTTGTATAGATCAAGTTTGGGCCATTTGTGTAATTAGCATAAATGGTAGTTGCCCTAAGTCGGTCACTATATATAGTGACCTTGTAACCTTTTTGTAAGGTTGGGTTGTATTATTGTTGATTCTATTGAATAGAAGACTCTTTTGTGCCTCTCTCTCTCTCTCTCTCTCTCTATCTCTGTGCACGATCTAGAAACTGTCATACGCAGGTATTCAACAAGAATCGAATGCTACTTGATCTTCCGCATCGACACGGCCTTGTCTACAACATCTGGTATCAGAGCTAGGTTCCTCAACCCGCTGTCGGCCGTCGTCTCAGCCTGCACAGCATTCGGTTTCTTGCATCATTCGAAGAAGAGAGAGAAGAAGAAAAACGAGGCTTGCATCTCATCGCGTTAGATCATCTTCACTTGGAGTAAGCCAGCCGGTTGTACTCTGTTCCTTGTGATCGTAACCGCTCGAGGTGAAATCCCCTTGTGCAACATTGACACGATCGTGCTCCACTCGGTTAAACGGCATCCAAAGAGGTCATCAAACGCTGCTCGCCGCTCATTGTAACCACTCGGTGCACATCGGTCTCAAGACAACAACCCCAATTCGTGCTTCATCCGGCTGATCGACATTCGGGAGGATCAGTTGGATCCGTCTCTCTTGTCGCTGCAGTCACCCGAAGCAGAATCGGTCCAGACAATCGGTTTCAATAATCGGCATTTGGCATATATATTCGGAAGCGAACCGGGCTCACTCCGACTCGGCAACATTCGGGAAGACCAGTCGGTTCTGTCCCTCAAGTTACCGGAGTCAATTCGAGCAAGTTCAACAATACATATATCCGAAGCCGAACCGACTCGGGTTCAAATCCGACTAGAACGATATCGAGTGAGCCAACCGGCTGCACTCCAACAAGGTTCGTAGTCAACTCCGAACCCAGCTTCGTCAACCGAAACCAAATTTGATGGCATCAACATCCGGCTCGTCAGAAATGAGTCTACGAAAGTTCGATGGATCGAACTTCAACTTCTGGAAGGAGCAAATGCAGGACTATCTCATAGTCAAGGGGCAAATCGATCCCATCGAAAATGAAGAACCTCCAGAAGGATACAAACCAATTGAGTGGCAGAAGCTGGACAAAATCGTCCGCGCCACGATTCGGATGCACCTATCGGAATCGGTATACTTTACGGTGCAATCGTGTACGACAGCATTCGAACTGTGGAAAACACTGTCGGACACCTACGAAAAGAAGGTCGCTGCAACAAAGATGTTTCTGATTCGGCGCCTCTACAACTTGCGGATGAAAGAATCAGATTCGGTTCAAGCACATCTCAATGAGTACGAAAGCATAAGCTCCCAAATCTCATCTCAGGGGACGGCAATCGAGGATGAACTCAGAGCAATGATACTCATGAGCAGCCTTCCCTCATCATGGGAAACTTTCGTCACAACCGTGTGCAACGCGTCAACCACGGCTGTTAAATACTCCGAAGTCACGAGCGCAATCCTGACCGAAGCAGCTCGGAGAAAGTCTTTCGCCAAAGACTCAACAGACGACGCTTATGTAGTACAAGGTTCGACAGACCGATCGAACATACGAGGAAGAGATTCCTCACGGCAGCCGAACAATCAGCGAAGACGGAGCCAGTCACGGGATAATCGAATCTGCAACTATTGCAAGAAACCCGGACACATCAAAGCCGACTGCCGCGCACTCAAGAACAAGAACGACAAGTCTCAGAAATCAGACAAGAAGAGTGGCCGGCATGAGGAGATCAATTACGTCAGCTTCTCAGCTGATGTGCTACCAAACGACCCGAATATACTATCAATCGAAAATCCAGTCGGATCAGAAGTTCTGCTCACGACTGAAGAATCGAGCACATGGCTCTTAGATTCGGGCGCGTCATTTCACGTGACTCCTCATCGATCCCAATTTCGGCAATATACGATCCGTCACTCCGACTCAGTTCGAGTCGGCAACTCGCAACACTGTGACATCATTGGAATCGGCACAGTAGAGCTCAACCTTGCAGGTGGCGCTACACTTGTACTTCACAATGTCCGACATGTACCCGAGCTCTCAAGGCCATTGATCTCAGTCGGACAACTAGATGAAGACGGCATTCGTGCCGGATTTTCTTCGGGAGGGTGGACACTCCACAGGGGGAACCTCCTGCTTGCTAGAGGACCCAAGATACACTCCCTGTATCCGTTACATGTTACGCTCAGAGAGGGTAACCTGTTTTTGGTGGATATTCCTGTGTCATCGCTATGGCACAGAAGATTAGGACACCTCAGCAAGGCCGGCATTACGCACCTATCTAGAGCCGGATACATCCCCAAACTCTCCTTCTCGGACCATCAATTCTGCGAACATTGCCAGTATGGCAAACAAGCAGCCGCATCACACCCGACATCAGCACCAAGACAAACGAGACCTCTCGATTTAGTCCATTCGGACGTCTGTGGCCCAATGCCGCATCAGTCTCTCGGCGGTGCCTCTTACTTCGTCAGTTTTATTGACGATTCGACTCGAAAGGTGTGGGCTTATCCAATTCGCACCAAAGATCGTGTCTTCTCGATCTTCTCCGATTGGCTCGCTATGGTAGAAAATCAAACTGACCGAAAACTGAAATGCTTTCGGACCGACAATGGGGGAGAGTTCAAATCAGAAGAATTCGTCAAATTCTGCCGACAACGCGGCATCCGACGTGAATTTACGGCACCACACAGTCCGGAGCAAAACGGGATTGCAGAACGCATGAATCGGACAATCCAAGAACGGATAGTTTCCATGCTCCAACACTCCGTACTGTCGGATGGCTTCTGGGCAGAGGCTCTACTCACGGCAGTACACATAATCAATATGTCGCCAAGCAGACCTCTAGGACTTCAAATTCCTCAGGAACTATGGATCGGCAGTAAGCCGAATTACGACAAGCTGAGGATCTTCGGATGCGAGGCGTACGCCCTTATTCCGAAAGATGATCGCCGAAAACTTGCACCTCGGTCCAGGAAATGCATTTTCCTTGGATATGGATCAGACGGCGAAATGGGATACCGACTCTGGGACCCCGAACGCAGACAAATCGTTCGAAGTTCGGACGTTGTGTTCAACGAGTCGGCTATGAATCCATCAGTCGAAAAACCGATCGAAGTCCGAAGGGTAACGTTTTCCGATGTGCCGACCCTTCAAGAAGGCCCCGCTCTTAACACACGGTCAGCTTCACGGGTAGCTGAACCCTACACCACCGACTCAGACAACTCCGACTCGGCACAGCAGAATAATTCGCTTTCGGACCATCCGACCTCGATACCCGATGCGACCAGTCCAATCATACCTCGACGATCCGAGAGACTGTCGCAACCTCCGGAAAGGTATTCTCCTGGAATTTTCTTCACCGACGCCGGCGAACCGACGTCTTACGAAGAAGCATCGACATCTGTCGATTCAGCCACCTGGCATCTGGCGATGGAGTCGGAAATGCACTCCATTCGGGCAAACAAGACTTGGGATCTAGTCGAATTACCTAAGAATCGACGTGCTCTTCCTTGCAAGTGGGTTTATCGACTAAAAGAGACGTCCGACTCGACCACCCCAAAGTACAAGGCCAGACTAGTTGCGAAGGGCTTCCGACAAGAATATGGCGTCGACTTCGACGAGATTTTTTCACCAGTGGTGAAAATGACAACCCTTCGTTTCCTACTCGACGTAGTGGCAGCCGACAACTTGGAGCTGATTCAGCTAGATGTCAAAACAGCCTTCCTCCATGGTGACCTTGACGAGGAAATTTATATGGAGCAGCCAAAAGGCTTCGTGGCAACTGGCCAAGAACATCTAGTCTGCCGACTCAGGAAGAGTCTATACGGCCTCAAACAGGCACCGCGACAATGGTACAAGAAGTTCGACGACTTCATCCAATCGATCGGCTTCTCAAAAAGCGATGAGGACCATTGTCTTTTCACCAACACAGCTCAAGATGGATCACCCATCTTCCTCATCATCTACGTGGACGACATGCTAATTTCTGGACGCCACGCGGGCGAACTCGCCGATCTCATTCGGCAACTGCGGTTGAAGTTTGCCATGAAGGACCTCGGTCCGGCACGACAAATACTTGGCATGAAGATTAGTCGGCATCGCGATAAACGACATCTTTTTTTGTCTCAGACCGACTATATCGGACGTGTCTTGGAACGCTTCAACATGCAATCAGCCAAATCTGCTTCAACCCCGCTCCCCATGAATCTTCGGCTCTCTCAGCGAGACTGCCCGACATCCGGTCCGGAGGGGGAAGATATGAAGTCGGCACCGTATGCACCGGCAGTCGGCTCCCTTATGTACCTGATGGTCGTGACACGGCCTGATATTTCTCATGCCGTAGGAGTCGTTAGCAGATTTATGCACAATCCTGGCCGATCGCATTGGAACGCAGTCAAGCATGTGTTCAAATATCTGGCTGGCACAAAAGACCACGGCATTCTTTTCGGTCCGAACTCAACCTCAGGCGTAGTCGGTTACACCGACTCGGACTTCGCCGGCTGTATAGACAGTCGGAAATCAACAACCGGATACTGCTTCAAATTCGGCAATGGAGCAATCTCGTGGAAGTCGAAACTTCAGGAGTGCACAGCGACCTCAACGACCGAAGCAGAATATGTAGCTGCGTCCGACGCTGCAAAAGAAGCTTTGTGGCTCGGCCGACTGGCGCACACGTTTCGACAAGTCGACCATGACTCGGCCCCAGTTGTCTACAGCGACAGTCAAGGTGCTGTTGCTTTGTCGAAAAATCCGGTTCACCACAACGCCTCCAAACATATCGACGTTCGATATCACTTCGTTCGGGACTGCGTCATTTCAGGGAAAATCGGTCTAGAGAAAATATCCACAACCGACAATGTCGCAGATGGAATGACCAAGTGTCTTTCGGCAGACCGCTTTCGGTCCCTTCGGCATCAGATGGGCGTAACGACAAACCAGTCCGGTTAGAGCCGGACACAGCGCAGGATGGTTTCAGACAACCGACATCAGTTCCGTAATGATCGGCTTCAACTCTTTCGACCCGACCAGTCCGGTCTTCTGCCTTCGGACCCTGCCGACTCGAACAAAACTGATATGTCCGAGAACCTAAGTTTATACCTGTAATCTTAGATAACCCATGTATACGCCCATTACGGGGGAGTGTCGAATACAAGTGTATAATGGACGTATTCACACTATCCCTTTGTATAGATCAAGTTTGGGCCATTTGTGTAATTAGCATAAATGGTAGTTGCCCTAAGTCGGTCACTATATATAGTGACCTTGTAACCTTTTTGTAAGGTTGGGTTGTATTATTGTTGATTCTATTGAATAGAAGACTCTTTTGTGCCTCTCTCTCTCTCTCTCTCTCTATCTCTGTGCACGATCTAGAAACTGTCATACGCAGGTATTCAACAAGAATCGAATGCTACTTGATCTTCCGCATCGACACGGCCTTGTCTACAACAGCTAGGCCCTTAAGTTGCCCTAGCATCGTGTCGTCACTTGTTCACACTTGAGGATTCCAGAATAGTGGTTGTTTAGTCCATTCGGTCAATGCCTCTGGGGTGTGTTTGACCAAATGCTATCGTAGATGGCACCATGCCTGCAAGATGGAGTTCGCGACCCTGTCCTTTGGATGGCAAGCTAGCTTGGGTGGGACTCCGCTCGTGCAACACCAATTCAAGGAGTCGGGCCAAGGCCTACCATACTTGGGAGTCCTTGCTTGTAGCCTGTTGTGAAGAAGTACCTTCCAGCACCCCTTACCTGGCAGGAGGCAACGAACCACCATTTTAGCCAGCAATGAACGACTTTGCATTAAGGGGTCTATGAGGCCAAGCCCCCCTTTGGCCCGTGGTTGCGTTAACCAACACCATGACACTCTGGCAGCAACCCTTGGGTTGTCCTTACCTGACCATATAAACCCCCTGATGGCAGCCTTAATCGCGTGCAGACCTGCACGGTCCATAATCCAGCAGGAGAATGAGTGCCACATGGTAGCGAGCAACACTTGGTTCGCAACAAGGACCCTACCAGCGAAGGATAGTTTAGATCTACTCCATTGGATCAACTTCCTGTTTATTTTGGCTTGTACGTGGGCCAATTGCGCTCCCTTGGGGATTGACCTCCCCATCGTAAATCCAAGGTACTTGAACGTCGTCCCATTAGGGACCCACATAAAATCGGCATGGGGTTGGCATCTTGGTTTCTCTTGTTCGCTGAACCATAGGCCTTGGGTTTTATTCCAATTGATCTTGGCACCAGCCGCTTGACAAAAGTCCTCGACAAGATGTTCAGCCCGCTGCAGATTCTCCTCATCACCTTGCAAGAAAAGAACCGTATCATCTGCATATTCAGATAACAACAAATCTTCAGTCGCATTGGGGATGGGCAATCCCCGCAGCCTGCTGGTTGGTGCTTGTAAGTAGGCGGAGAAAGCCTCGGTTACAAAGAGATAGAGATATGGGGCTAGGGGACAACCTTGCCTCACTGAGCGTTGTAGTTGGAAGGTGGGTCCCCTAGAACTAGCCATCAGCACGCTACTCGTAGCTGTCCGGTAGAGTGCAGAAGTGCAATTCCTCCATTTTTGAGGTAGGCCCAAAGCTCGCATCACATTTTCCAAAAAGGGCCATAACACCCGGTCGTAGGCCTTCTCGAAGTCTAACATCAGAATAGCCGAGCTCGATACAGAGCGGTCGGCCAATGCCATAGCTTCCCAAAGAAGCACCACATTATCAAAGATACACCTGTTCTTGACAAATCTAGTTTGATTGTCATGTATGATGTCCGGTAAGAAGCTTGCTAACCGCCGAGCTAGGACTTTAGCGAGTATCTTGTATGTCGTGTTAAGGATCGTGATTGGACGCCACTAGTATTTATGGCGGCCAAATAATGTATCAACAAATTCAGGAAGTAATAAGTAGACTTCCCATACCACCCAATAATGCTAACCATAGATGGTTTGGGGTTTTTTCAAGATTGGAAGTACTCTTGGCTGTGAAGGGGTATTCAGATGATAAGACATACCGATTTTTTGAGGTGGATGAAACAAACCAATTATCTCAGTCCCCGGAAATGGTGATAGATTACCCCTATGTTATTGAGCACAAGATAAGGGTCATTGGATATGCTGATCATAAATGGTATATTGATCCGATGATAGAGGAAATAAGGCCACATTGTAAGTTGTGGGTGTTAGCTAAAAAACTTATATTCAAATTAGATTGGGACCCACTTGATTATCAGTGGGCAGATCCTTATATGGGTAACAAGTTCAATTTCTTCCAATATTCTGTACAGTTGGGAAGACATGTACTTTCAGATACACGTGATGTGTTGCCAACTACATCTCAATATTGGAATCATAGATTGACACATGCGTGATATTCGTGATATTCTCCATGCGCAATATTCTCAATATTCGAGAATATGAAATGGCCCCAATAATATTAAAAACCCATTCGTTTTGCAACAAATATATATAATAAAGAATTGGAGCACATGCAGGGCTAGGTACTCATAATATGCAGACAACAGGGAAAACGCAGGTCGTGTGCGGCGCGAGCAGCGCAACCACATCGACAGGTGCTCCTACCACGAGCAGGAGATCGACTGCGGGTCAGCCACATAGTTCTTCTGCGGCTGGACCTTATACGCGAGCAGGGGAGTCCGGTGCACCCCCCCAACTTTCGCCTCATCTGTGTGATGAGTCAGTCGGCCTTGCATTGTCAGAGGAGGATAGGGCTACTGTTTTGGCTGAGGTAAGTAGATTGGAAGTTTTTTCATTGGTCGTGCAGGTTCAGGGCTCGCGAATGAATAGATCGGAACTCCGTCATACATTGTACGCTGCTTTCTCGGAGGAAGCGGATAGCATTCTCGACATTCAATTCATGTCTCGCGGATGTTATCATGTGGAATTCGCGACTGAGGAGTCCGTTAACAAGCTATTAATGATTAAGGAGGCAGGAGTCGAAGGTGCGTGGGTATCCTTTCATAAATGGTCGCACAATGTTAAAATAGATGACATATTGCAGGATCAAGAGGCTAGCATGGTTTTCACCACAATATTTCCCGGTTTGAGGAAGGAGTGGAGGAATGTATTGCCTTGCATTGGGGCTTTGCTAGGTAAGGTGATTGCCACGCGTGATGGACAGGCACATGGGACAGATAGAATGGGAGGGGTACCAGCTGTTAGGTTGATCGCACCAAGATCCGTTCGTCTACCGGCAACTATATCCTTACCAAATTTACTTTTAAACAAACCACCGGTTGTGCAAAACGTATATTATCAAGGACTGCCTGATCAATGTTTTTTGTGTCGTCAATTTGGTCATTTAGGTCGAGATTGTCAGAAGCGTCGTACGTACAAGGAGGCCCAACCACCGAATCGACCAGATGTTAATTATGATGGCTGGTTTACAGTTTCTAATAAACATGTTTTTAAACCGTCTAAGACGACGGTTAATCCAATGTTAGTACTTGAAGCTAATCCGTATCAGTCTTTGCAGGAGGTGGAAAAAGACGCGGGGATTAATACAAAGGAGGTGGGGTTTGTCATTCCAAACTTCACAAAAGAGGAGCGGGTGGAACAAAAGTCGCAAGACATAATTTTGAAGGAGGTGGAAAAGGATGCGAGTAATGTTAAAATGGTACAACCTACGGTGGCACAAAAGTCCAAGAACGTCATTGAACAGGTACAACCTTTGGAATTGGTTAATAAAGTTAATAATCAACTAAATAAGGGTAAACAACAGGTTGTTGATCATGTACAACATTTGGATAAGCCTTTAAGCCTGTCTGATTTTCAACAAACTGAAGTGGGTAAGCTAGACATTGCCGATGTTGACATGAATTGTGTAGTTGCCTTCACTGGAGTAGATAGGTCTACTGATAGGGTAGATAAACACATGCCAGTGCAGTCACATAAGTTGATAGGGAAAGACATATGGTCTAATAGAAGACAATTACGAGCCTCAGAGGATGGAAGAAAGGGTAGAGATGTTGCACTCGCCGAAAGGAGAATAGGGGGAAATAATATGAATGATGGATAGGTTAAATATTATATCATGGAATGTTCGAGGTTTAGGAGGTAGTAATTGTGGTAAAGTAAGGAGTGTTTTCTGTCGTCAATTGAAGAAGTCTTTGGTAGGTAGAATTGATGTTCTTTTGATTCAAGAACATCATTTAAATGAACAACGGATTCGGAAATATGGAAATTTGTTGCCAGGTAAATGGAGGCAGCTTTGGGTGCCTGCACTTGGGGTTAATAGGCTGAAAGCTGGACTATGTATAGCAATAAACGATACCTGTTTGCTCAATTTTTTACATTATGGAGTCTTGTCCTGTAGTCGAGGTCAATATGCAATTTTTCAAATAGGTTTGAAGAAGTGGGGTTTATTGAATATTTATGCTCCGAATAATGCAAAAGATAGAATGATACTGTGGAAAAGCATAATTTCACAGTTACCCACTGTGGATCATTGGGCAATTGCAGGTGATTTTAATATGGTAGAGGATGTGAGTGATAGGGTAGGAGGAACGTCACAAACAGTGGCTGGTTCAGAATTATATGAATGGGAACGACTGATTTTTGCTTTAGGATTAATGGATGTGTGGCATGTATCTTCCTTTGTAAGGCTACAGGATTCTTTACAGTACTCCAAATCAAATAGAAGTGAGGTTCATACTAATTTGTCTAGGTTAGATAGATTTTATGCCGATAAGTTTATATGGGACAAAGGAGGCTCCATTGGAATTTTACTTTCATTTTCCTTTTCTGATCATGCACCTCTTCGTATAATTATAGTTCTACAGGAACAATATAAAACTTCTAGGTTTCGAATTCCGAATCATGTGTTTCTGCGACAAGATTGTGTTTGTATTGTACATAATATTTGGAATAAGTATGTCTATTCGCAGGATTGTGCATTATCCAGTGTTCAAAATGCTATTAGGGAAATACAACAATTTTTCCACTATAAGGCCAAACAAGTAGTTCACTCATCTTTCACAAAAATAGGAAGACTTCGTAGGGGATTGAGGTCCTTACAACATTTGCAAGAGAAAAGGCCGTATTCGACTTATATAAGGTCTAGGGTGATACAAGTAGGAAACCAAATATTAGAATTACAAAAGGTTTCCGCAGAATTTACTTACCATAATATAGCATCTGAATGGGCAGAGTCAGGAGATAAAGTAAATAAAATGTTTTTTAAAATGCATAATTTCCATAAGTCTACGGCTAGGATTTCCCAGTTAAAATGTCCAGATGGCTCTTTCACCAATGATGCTAGTCAGATGCGGCAAATAGCCTCTGAATATTATGATAATTTGTTGAAGGCTCAATCCTTTTCTATTGGCGATTTAGCTAAAAGAGATATTATATGGTCCAGAATTCAACATAAATTGCATGTTCAACTTTCCGAACGTCTTTTGCAACCACTAAGTCCTCAAGAGGTTTTTAAAGCAGCAAAGTCCTTAGCAAAAGATGTTTGTCCTGGGTTGGATGGGTTGAGTGTCCAATGGTATTTACAATATTGGGATTTGATAGGTGAGGGACTAACTAGAGCTTATCAACAGGTTTTAGATTCGGGATATATGCCCCAAGAATGGAATGATGGTTTAATCTATATGATTCCCAAAGCCGGTGGTCAGTTAGAGGAGCTTCGGCATTGGAGGCCAATTACTTTGTTAAACATTATTTATAAGATATTAGCCAAAACGTTAGCTAAACGTTTACAACCTTATCTTTCTGAACTGATTCATGATTCTCAGTCAGGTTTTATACAAGAGCGAAGTATTTTTGATAATATTATTCTTTTTTGGGAGATGGTAGCTTTTGCTGAAGGACAGAATCAAGAGTTGGCAGTGTTATTTCTGGATTTCGAAAAAGCTTATGACAGAGTCGACTGGAATTTCATGGAGGGGACTTTGCTTAAGATGGGTTTTCCAAACAATTGGATACGGGGAGTTTCAGCATTATATCGTAATGCACATAGTTCGGTTTTATTTGCAGGGGATATTGGTAGGCGTTTCTCTATTTCAAGATCAGTAAGACAAGGATGTCCACTTGCTCCTTTTTTGTTTTTATTAGTATCTGAAGCGTTTTCTGTATATTTAAATTCTCAGCAGGTTAATATAAAAGGTCTAGCATTGCCATTTGCAGATGCTAGCGTTGATAGTGAGTTTGCTGATGATACAGCTCTTTATATTCACGCCTCACAATTTAATTTGGTGCAGGTTCAAAAAGTTGTGGATGACTTCGCAGATGCATCGGGTGCAGTGATCAATTGGGATAAGTCATCAGGTTTTTGGGTGGCTTCGGGAAACCCTCCAGTTAACGCGCCTAGCGCAGGTTTCTCGTGGATTCCGAAAGGACAGTCCATTAGGTATCTAGGATGTAGAGTAGGGTTAGGAATAAAGGTAGATGATATGATTGCGCCCTTATTGGTAAGATTAAGAAATAAGCTAATATATTGGAAGAAGGAAAGGTTATCCTTAGCTGGACGTGTAGTTGTTGCTAATTCTGTGCTTTTATCATCTGTTTGGTATATAGCCTCTACATGGTTGTTTTCTAGGTCCATTATGCTTAGAGTTCAACGTCTAGTACGGAATTTTATTTGGGGAAATGATACGGTACACAATACTATAGCAAAGGTAGCTTGGTCGGTTCTTATACAACCCAAACATAAAGGAGGTTTAGGTTTGATTGATCCTTTCATGCAAAGTAAAGCATTACTTGTTAAACATGTTGTTAGGTGTTTATTGCCTGGACAAGAGTTATGGAAAAAGTTTTGGATGTGTCATTTATATAAATTAAAACCATCGGTTGGTGGTAATTGGCGTGATAGTCTTAGATGGTTCTTTAATTCAGATTTTCCGCTGTCTAAATCGACAGTTGGGTCCTTTAGTTTTTTTAATGGCATTCTAAGGGCATGGGAAAGTATTCGTCGAGCGCTGGTTTTTTTGCCACCAAAAACATATCATCAATTAATGCGTCAGCCGTTGTTATGGAATCCTTTGTTTACTGATGAAGCGGCATGTGTCTTAGGTTTACGACCTAGGTTATCTTGGGCTGCAATGGATAACGGACCAGCTCGTACGGTTGCGGATTGGATTGCTTTCCTGCAGACTTCAGTGCAAGACCAAAAGAGTAGGGTGTCTAATTTCAGAGGGGCAAACATTATGATAACTCAAGTGTCAACGGTGTATCAGGTAACATTACCAACTTTGAGTTTTGGTCATTGTTTGAATTGGTATGGTATGTTTTCGAGATTAAATATACTAATAGGAGCTCGTCTGTATACTCAAAATGGTAGCCTTTACTTTTATGAAGTTTGCGATAATGGTAGGTTGTTGGTAGTGGAGGAGGAGTCTTCAATTGTGTCTTCTGCCAGACAGCTGCCAGTGAGAGTAATAGCTAGGTTGGGAAAAAAGATATTTATAGATCCTAATCCACTAATTGCTAAGTATTCATCTCATATATGGGTTTTAAATTCTAGACCAATTGTTGATTTGCAGTGGGATCCATTAGATTATGGTTGGAAGTTACCAATGTCTGATAGTACGCAAGAGAAAGTTCTTCCATTTTTTGCATATTCTGTGTCACTGGGTAGGAAGTTTTTGTTAAATGAGATAGAGTCAATTCCGGCAGGAAAAAAATATTGGGAGGAAGGTAATGTCTCATCTACATATATGTTGAAGTTTTGGAAACACCTTTGGTCGCTTAAATGTATGAACAAGGTATTGCACTTTCGATGGTTAATGATTCATTATGCATTGCCAGTAGGAGCTTTATTGAGGGGAACAATACCTGATCGATCATGTGGTAGGTGTGGCTGGGCATATGAGACATTACATCATGCTTTTTGGGAATGTGTTACGGCCAAATGTTTTTGGGCTCGTATTCTTAGGCTTTTAAGTCGTAAGTATAGGGCTACTAAATTCACGTGGGGTACAATCTTTTGGGGTACGTTGGATCAAGAAACTGTTTTTTATCATTATCATAATTCATCATTGACTTTACATGTGAAAAGTTTTCAGGTGTACGTTACGAATAGCTCCTTGCAGGGAGTCAAGTTCTTTTCTAGGTGTTATGTTTGGAACTTTATTTCCTCGTTGGCCTTATGGATTATTTGGAAAGCAAGGTGTTCTAAAATATATAATGATGAAGATACTAATGTTGTGGATCAAGTTAAATCTTTCTGGGAATTATTGGTAAATATAGTTAAAGGTGAATATGATAGCTATAAGGGTTGTGGAAATGGGCCTAACCGGAAAAGAAAGCGACTTAGAAGAGTCTGGTCAACCATTCCTATTTTTTTGGATGCAACAGGGGAAGATGTAAAGTGGAATTATGTTCCACCTCGATGGTTGTTTCCGCCACCAGCGCCATTTATATTGAACACAGCCGTTTAGGATGAGTGCGTGAGGAAAGTGTAAACTGTTTTTGTGTTGTAAATACAGGTTTTCCACGGACATTGGCAACAAGCTAATCGACGAGAGGGCTGATGTGGAAAGAAGGAAGAATGTGTAAGAGAAAAGGATGGGGTATGGTGGCGGGGTCATAGTCGACAATCGTGAGTGGGTGGGGAATTTTTACACTAATTTTTGTTTTTAATACAGGTTTTTCGTCAACAGTGCAAGATGTTAATCGACAAGAGGGCTGACGTGGACTGAATGAAGAATTTCTTGTTTTGTGATAAGGATGAGGGAAGATGGCGGGGGGGTCGAAGCCGTCTATCATGAGTGAGGAAACTTTGAGATTAACTGTTTTGTTATTGATATAGGTTTTTTCGTGGACATTGGTCATGACGATAATTGGCTAGATGGTTGATGTGGATTGAACGAAGAAATTTTCTGTGTGAAAGTGATAAGGTTGAGTGAAGATGGTGGGGAGGGTGAAGCCGACTATAACGAGTGGGTGAGAAAATGTTTACACTAATTTTGTGTTGATCAATACAGGATATGCGTGGACATTGCCACCGTGTTAATTGGTGAGATGGCTGATGTCGACTGTATGAAGAATTTCTGTGTTAAGGATGAGTGAAGATGGTGGGGAGGGTGAAGCCGACTATAACGAGTGGGTGAGGAAATGTTTACATTAATTTTGCGTTGATCAATACAGGATATGCGTGGACATTGCCACCGTGGTATTTGGTGAGATGGCTGATGTCGACTGAATGAAGAATTATTGTGTTAAGGATGAGTGAAGATGGTGGGGAGGGTCGAAGCCAATGTGCAGGAGTGGGTGAGGACATGTTTTAACCTAAGTTTTTGTTGATTATACAGGATATGCGTGGACATTGGAACCAGGTTAATCGGTGAGATGGCTGATGTCGACTAAAGGAAGAAATATTTGTGGTGAGGATGAGTGAAGATGGTGGGGAGGGTCGAAGCCAATCATCACGAGTGGGTGCTGCAGGGACTGTTTTGGTGTTGTGTTTTCAACGGCAACAGCCGAGGAAGGTTCAATCTGGCATGGGAAAAGACAGACAAAGATACAAGAGGTTGGACAGATTTATGAGCTTGGAAAGTCAGCTTGAAGAAGACTACGGCCAAGAAGTAGCAGATTACCTCAATGGCTTGATTGGAGAGAGCAGTTTTGTATTACCTAAGTGGTACAAAAGGACATTCACAAGGGAAAATTAAAGGCCAAGGAACGGGAACAGCTATTGGACAACCAGGTGATGGTGAACAACTTTAGTACATGCGGAACCAAATGCAAACATGGAGTTTTTAGACTACTAGCCATGATTACCACCAAGATATGTATTCACTTGGACTGCAGGAATTTGTTTATAGGTTGAATATGGGTATACTAAAGAGCTTTAGTATATGTGGAATCACATTCAGCCAATGTTGGCTGCAACATGATGTTTTTAGAGGCCATAACAAATGCCATCATTATTTGGTCCCTTTTTTTACGATATATACTTATGGAGTGGAAACTATTATGTACAATTTGTACATTGCCTTTGGCATTGTTAATTTTAATACCAATGGAGCATATTTTTATGGAAAAAAAAACAAATATATATAATATTTATTTATTTATTTAAATAAATTTATTTCACCAAAAAAAGAACAATTATTCATTAATAGATTATATGTAGTGTCAAGAGAGTTTATGAAACTTATTTTAATTAATCAATTTATTTATTTATTTTTAAAAAACGAACACTTATAACTTATAAGTTATACATTTATTATAAAAATTTAGTTATACTTACAAATATGATTAGTATGAACTCTAAATATATGATTAGTTTAAAGTACTATTTTTAATGTCAAAATAAAAATATCCATAAATTTTGAGGGAATAAAAAGTGAGAAATTAATGAGCCTTTATTTTATTTTATTTATTTATTAAAAATAAAACGAATACATACTTATAACTATAAGTTATACATTTATTATAAAAATTTAGTAGTGTCAAATCCCCAAGTCCCTCTTTTATTATCCCTATTTATTGTCAAGTTCCTTTTTTTTATCCTAGGAAATTAAAAAAGACATAGTTTTTTTTTTTTGAGGTAAACGAATACTTGACCACCCATTCGTATTCGTATTCGTTTGCATTCGAATGGGAAACCCGACGAATGCGAATATGTCAATCTATGATTGGAATCAACAAGGTATTACTCCTAGTTCCTTGCAAAATTCTGGGTTATTTTATGGGCAAGAAAACAACCACACAAAATATTGCATGTACAATGGTTAATTGTACACCATGCCTTGCAGATAAGCACATGGTTGCATAGAATGGGAGTATCTTCTGGTTGTATTCGATGTCAATTACAAATGGAAACTCAAAAACATTGTTTATGGGAATGGATTGAGTCTCAACATATATGGCAACGACTCCTTAGAATTTTTGCTAATTATTTTCCCCCATTGATTTTCACTTGGGGCATGATTGTTTGGACATCATTTGTCCGTGATGTGTTCCATTATGACAATGAATCTATGGACCATGGATTTTACACTAAATATGGAAAGTGTTCATACATTACCACTGTTGTCATTACAGTTTTCAAGAGTAAGGAAGGAAGTCCAACTTGTATGGGAGATACTGAGTAGCACCATTGTATATCACATTTGGAAGGCTAGGTGTTCTCTCGTTTTCCATCAACTTAAAACACCACTAGCTGAAGTGGTTTCGAACATTTGGTTAGACATAGTTCATACTTTGAAGGGTCAATGGGATGGCATAGTTGGAGATTCTGAGGCTAAAATTGCTCAACGGAGTGAGTTTCTTATTATTTGGGCAGCTAGTCCATTCTTGACATCCAATTACGGCACTCCTTATTGGCATTTTCAGCCGCCAAAATGGTTGTTTCCCCCGCCAATCACATAGAGGTTTAAAATCTTGTAAATTGTTTATACTAATGACATAATATCTTTTCTAAAAAAACATTAAAAAAAAAAAAGACGTATCTATGTGTAGATTGTGTGTGTACATATGTGTATGTGTACGCCTATGTTCTTGTCTATCTCTATATGTAACTATACAGGTAGATGTGTATGTGTCTACTTCTCGGGCAGAAAAACGCATCGTTTTGTTGTTTCACTTACTCGATATATGTATTTTTGTGTAGATTGTGTGCGTATCTATGTGTATGTGTACGCATATGTTCATGTCTATGTCTATATGTAACGATACATGTAGATTTGTATGTGTCTATTTCCTGGGCGGAAAAATGCATCGTTTTGTTGTTTCACTTACTCGATGTCTACGTATCTAGTGATGTATGTGTGCCATCGTTGTATATGTATTGTGTCATGTATGAGGGGGAAATGTGTACGATGGGGAAAATGTGTTTGTCCCTTTGTCGAAAAATTAAAGTATTGAGTAGATGATGTTTACGAATTGGATCAAAATCTTACATCCTTTATTATACCAAAATATCTAGAAGACTTCACTTCTCCATGTTGGACACACCCATCTCCACTTCTTAAATAGGTATGCTTTCTAGTGAATATTATGAAACATTATCCACATGAGGAGACACCCAAGTTGAGATTTCGAGGAAATCTCTCTCATAATTACTTTGCCCTTGAAATTCCTCTCACAATTACTTTGTTTTCTAGGGTCAACACAGAGATCTATGTATAAAACCTTTAGGTAGGTGAAATGTGAAAGAAAAATAAATAGAGACAAACTTTGACTTTGAATACTAAATCCATTGTTAATTTGTACACACATTGGCCATTACAGCCAATCTTCAACCAAGAGATTGTACACTCATTGATAATGTCATGGCAAAATACCATAATAACAAGAATAATCAGTGACTAACTCAATATGCAATACTTCCATCTCCAACGGGTAGAACTATTTTAAACAAGTAGAAAGACAGACTTGATTATGAAGCATAAAAGAGCAAATCCCAACCATCCATGAGACCATTTCTATATGGGTTACAAACTTACAACTTGGAATTACATGCCTATATGAAAAATAGTTTGTCGATGAAGTGGTTGGATGGAGAAGTTTTTTTGGTAAATGTATCAATCCAAAGACTATCACATTGAACTTTCATTCCAACATGTCATTAGTGTCTCGCAAATTTATAAAAAATGCAGCCCAATAATAATAAAGGCCAAAAGGCTTCACTTTATTATTTGAAGAAATGTTGCATTTAATGGTATGATTGTGAATGCATACTTGAACATGGAATGTAAGAGTATTAGATGTTCACGAGTATGTTATGGATTAGTCAAGTATGTCTACACTTAATGGTATGATTAGCAAAAGGCATGCTAGATATGGAATCTTATTAGCAAAAGGCATGGCTAGATATGGAATGTACAGTTATAGATTTCCCATTACAAATGAAATGTGTGGATATGTCTCGGATGGACATTTATGTCTCATTGATGGATAGTTTTGGATGGTTCATGGCTCACTATGTTCGAAAATAACTCATATGCCCTCTCCAACTATATAGGAAAAGAAAAATAATTAAAACTAGACTTGGGTTTGAGTATTTTACTGCAAATACCCAATATTGGGAAAATTACCAAGGGAGGCTAGTTGAATTATGCTCAAGGCTCACATGTAGACACCCCATGTGCCCAAGAGATTGAGACATGCCATCACATTTATGCATACAAACTCACACATTTTGAAAATAGAAACGAGGCATTACAGTAGATATGAACAAGAAAAGAGCATTTGTGACCTATTTGCCTCAATGTAACGAAGACAAGAAGTATGTCAATTTCGCATATCGTCGAAATGTTTTCACATATTCCTACAAAACACACTAAATTCCAAGAACTCCTAATGAGGATGAAACTATGACATTGGACATGCTCTTTTCTCACCATTCTATGATCAATAACACTAGACATGCTCTCGTCTCACCACCCAATCATATAACCAAGTGTTTGAAATATCATAGAAATGACATTCAATCAACTTAGTTTTTTGTTTCAACTTTTTCTTTCTTTCTATTCTATCAATTCAAGTTCCTCCACCCACATGGTGGGGAAAATGCTTATTGCCACTATATTCCTTTTTGGCTTGCCCTATTACCAAAATAAAAACATGAAACTTCTTGATGAGAGGTTGATTGTGGTTGTTGGACATACATTAATTTGTACGAAAGAATTTTGACATGAGAGACAAAGACAAGAGAATGTATTATTTTAGGGGAATAGGTAGAAGTTTTTTCTTGTGTCCACATGAGACCATTTGCAATGAGACAAGGCCAAACCCACAACAAGAATCAAACTTGGGCTATCTCAATTGTGTAATTTTAATGCTACCATGTAAACCATTGAGAGAGAGAGAGAGAGAGAGATTGTTGACCAAAGTCACATGTAGAGTGTACAAAGTTTATTAACTACTCTCAAATACAACCTCCATTAGCAAATGTGAATGTCATCAAGAGTGGATCACTAGAGTAAAGAGTGATACTTATACCCACAAACTTCTTTTGGGCAAACAATGCATATTAGGTGTCTCTTATTTGAAAGAATGTGAGCTAAGTGGTTTGGAAGTAGTTGTGTAAATGACATGTAAGCCTATCTCATTACCAATGTAACCCCACTAAGAAAAGGTAACAAGTAGGAGAAAAATAATGATTATGATTAAAATCATTATCAAAATGTGAATGTAATATTACCCCTAATATGAGATTTTATTTTATTTTATGTAGTCACAAATTCAATGTGGTCTATGCAAAGGAAGGAAAGTATTATAAAGTCGAGTCTCACAAAGATTGAGAATCCGAGCAATATGGATACAATATGAAAAAGATTGTGTTGCCACACCCTGTGGCACTAATTTTTATTCACTTCTTAGTTACCATATCTATTTCAAAAAGGATCTAAAGAGCTTGATTAAATCATAAATATATATTAGTGTTAGTAGTTCAAGAGTGTTTGACATCCACTCTTGCATGTCTCACACGATGCAAGGGTGAACTACGATCGAACCTTGTAACATTGCCTCAATAAGGAGATACAACTCTAACTAGCACACAAACACGTGCTTGATCCAACACACCGAGAGAGCGACACTCATACATGTAATCATGAGTGGTTTGATTCAGTGTGTTGAATTATTTTATATGATGATTTTATTAAATGTGTAAGTTGTGGAATCACGCCCAAAATTACATGTGATGGTTGGTTTGTGTGTTATTGTCGTCATTGGGTTCCTTAGCTCCTATGGAAATTTGAATGACTACATATGCTTGAGGCCTATCCCATTTCCAAATTTTTGTCAAAACTCAAACTTTATGAATAACTTAATTGTATAACATGTATACAAGCCAATGGAAAATGGGACAACTAAGGAATGAATGTGAAGACCCCACTCTATGTCATAAATGTAGAGCTGAAAAAGTGTGGAGGAAACACAAAAAATCAACATTGCGTTCTCACTCTTTGGTATAGACGAGTGAACACGGGCGGTCTCATCCTCTCATCTAGGCGTTACATGAGAGAACTCAAATTATTCTCTCATGTATGCTCTACACAAAAGAATGACGTTCATTCTCTCATTGAGTACCAACTTGAGAGAACTCGTACGTTAACTAATATAATGTTGAACAAGAGAAGTGCAAATAGTTATTTGCATGCCCAACATTAATGTTGGGGACCATGTGCACCCGCTTTTGCTCAAGATGGAGTTGTGACCTCCGACCTCTCCCCATTGGAATGTGAACGAGGGTTGAACCTAGACTATACATCGAGTATAGCTTTCCTATCCACCCTCCCTAGTTTTGTATGCACAAACATACACAGACATACACCATGAATTATTTCTAAAGTCCCCCTACTTTAAAAAACCCCCTCTTTTATATAATGTGTCTCCTTTCCATTCTACCCCTTTTGCTTTCCTCAAGTCACCCACCCATAAGTCCTAAAGTTCCTACCACATAAAGTCACATATGTATATACAAACACATGTACTTAAAAGTATACTTGTTTAAACATAGAAGCACATACATTTGCACATTCACACTCACAAATTCACGACTACAAACACACATGTACACTTGCACCTACATATATCCTACTACATGAGAACACATACACCTTCCATCTTACACATACAAATGCACTGACATGAATACATCAAAATAGATACACGCTTTTGTATACACACACATACTTGCACATACACTTACCACCTACATATTCATGCACACGATTGAATATGCACACATATACATTTGAATACACAAACAAATCAATATTGAAACCTTATAAATATGTAAACATTCAATCACACACATTTACATGCACACATATTTTTGCATTTTTCATACAACTCCACTTGCATACTAGAGTACAATCTTGCATGCTCACTTACACATGAGAATGTAAAACACACATGTCCACATGTTGCAGGCATCCCTTTTGGATAAAATGCCGCCTATCGAGAACATTTTGAGAATGGGCCTCAACTATTACCATGTGATCTTAGAAGAAGGCCATAATGTGCAAGAGATTCTGGACCACAAATGGATTACACTGAAGTATGGCAAAGCCATGATTTTGGAATGGAGTCCAGACTTCGATGCAAAGGAAGAGAATAAAAAAGCAGGCACACCGATGGTCATTTCAGTATGCTTCCCAGACCTACCCTTCCAACTCCACCATTTGATCCCAAAGCTCGCACACAATATAGGGGTGGTATGTACAACGAAACCTTCATTTGCAGATAAGGTAGTAGAAATGCCCAAGATGAAGGTGTTGGTTAGTGACATTAAAAAACTACCATCAGATATTAGAGTCCACACGAAGGACTTTGGCCTAAGGGTGGTGAAGGTTGGTTATGAAGGCATGCCGGGTCAATGCTTTGCATGTAAGGAGATGGGCCATATGGCCAAACACTGCCCCCGGTATGGGAATGCAAGAGCGGATAGGGGACAGCAAGACAACAAGTTGCTGGATATCCCAAATTCAGGGATGGCAAGCCACATGGTCCTGGTTCACAATGGGAAGCAAGTAGTAAAGGAAAAAGGATGGATATCGCTGAGGAAAGTGGCCAAGCCTGCCCTCCATGGTCTTATCGGCCCATCTAGAAGTGGAGGCTCCATTTCGAATAGATTTGACATCCTATCACAAATGGAACCCTAGGAAGGCAAAATAATTTTAGCAACTCCATTTGATTTACTGCCACGAGTCGAGACCCACGAAACACTCGTAGAGCCCTCTGAGGGCCGTGGCAGTAGATCTTCATCAGACCTGAGAATGGTTAAGGCCTAGATCAGGAAAGGGAAGGACAAGGAAAGTGAAGAGGACATCAGGAATACTAAATCGCAAAAAATGATCGCACGGATTGAAGTTGGAAATCCCTCGTCTGTGGGTGTTGAGTTTGTTATGTTGCAAACATTGAGGATGCAAGATACGCAGGTACCCAAGATCGTGGTGAACATTGGTAATCCAAGGGGAAGAGTGCACGGGTGGACTAGAGCACACATGGTCCTCTTCAACAGCAACTCAGGTAGACCGGAGATTGGTTGTTCTTTTGACTTGGAGCCTGATTTGAAAGATGAAAGGGGAGAAGACTCGTCCTTGAAGTCGTTTTGTAACAGGGCAGCATTATGTCTCCAATACCTTACATTTGAAAATGAGGTTGTGGGGTTGCAAACATTATGGAAGAGCTCCCCGATACAAGGGGAGCTAATGGAACTTGCTCAAGATGTTCCAGTGGTTTGCATATGGAAGGTACAAGATCTAGGGCTGAAGCCTAGTTTGTTCCACTTCTATTGTGCTGAAGTACCCAAGAATCAAGAATGGAAAATAATTATGGAGTGAGAATTATATATGGCGTATGGTAGAGACATATTTGTCGAGCATGGGAGACTCCCCCTTGGCTTTTTTTGTGAACCCAAGTCAATGAGAATTTGTTCTTGGAATGTGCAAGGACTTGGTGGGTCTCAACATTAGCTAGAGAAGCGTCGGTTTAGGAGAGAATGGGAAGTTGATGGCCTTGGTAAAACGATTGATATTTTGCTCTTACAAGAGCATCACCTTGGCCGAGAAAGAACGGAACTTTTTAAAGACCCGTTGCCAGGGGATTGGTACACATGGTGGGCTCCTGCTCACGACATGTTAGAAAGGAGAGGTGGAGTGTGTATTTCGGTGAGGAAATCATCGGATATCACCACCTTGGATCATGGCATATTGATAGAAGGTAGGGCCATGTTCTACTACTTGGAATGGAGGAATGTAAAATTTGGGGTGCTGAATGTCTATGCATCTAACATTAGCAATGAGAGGACCTCATTTTGGAGACTGTTGGCAAACAAAATTCCCTCCTTCAACAATTGGATAGTGGCGGGGGATTTTAACATGACAGAGAGAATGGAAGATTGTCTTGGGGCTCATTCGAACTTGCTACAAGGGGAGGAGCTTAGAGTGTGGGGTTTCTTAATTTCTATGTTGGGAATCCGGGATTCATGGTACTCTAGTATGGCGGTTGAGGTGAATTCCTTGAGGTTCTCATGATTTGGCTGGAAGGAGAGTGAAGGATGTCACTCTAGATTGGACCGCATCTATGTGAGCCCCGGGAAAGAGGAATGGGGTGGCTACTCATCCATTCTAGCTGGTTTTACATATTCGGATCACCTTCCAGTATCCTTGACTCTTGAACCTATTTATAAGAAGAAGAGTGAGAGCAATTTAAGGATTCCTCCGAAGATTTTTGGTATCCAGAAGGTTAAGGATGCAATGAATACCATTTGGACGACATCCCCATCAGCCCACGACCCAATACAGGTATTGGAGGAAAAGATTATTAATTCTTCTTTGTTTCTTCAGAAAAGTGGCTAGGGAGGATCTGGTAAGGTGTCAATACCATCTACAATGCCTGAGGAAGGCAATCATCTCAACTCAAAAGCTCACGCAAGTGGACCCATGTTGTGCTTGGGTGAAAGACAGGTTGCAGGAGGCCACTAGGTTGTTGCAGGAGGTTAGACAACAACGTGAACAATTCCTCTTCAGAAAGTCGGCAACATGGTGGGCTGTCAAGGGTGATAAAGTTAACAGGGAGTTTTTTCTTACCAAAACTCCGAAAAGGAGGGGAACACATATTCATAGTCTCAAACGGGAGGATGACTCAATGACATTTGATCAAGAGGAAATCTTGCAAATTGCGACTAATTACTACAACGACCTTCTAGCTCCTACGTTGACAAATGACCCTCTGAGTAACCTGATGCATGATGTAATTACATGCTTGAAGACCAGGATCAGAGAGGCAGCTAAAGCGCAGTTGTCAAAAGCCATAGAGGAGGAAGAGATTGTAGTGGGGCTAGACAAGATACATAGTATGGCTTGTCCTAGTGCTGACAGCCTTCCCAAAGTCTTCTTCAAGGAGTTTTGGGAGAAATTTTTTCCAAGCTTGAAAGCTGGACTACAAGAGATGTGGAGAACGGGACGGATGCCGAGTAGCTTCAATGAAGGCTTGATCTACTTGATTCCGAAATCGGAGACTGCGTTGCACGAGATTAGACAATGGAGGCCCATTACAATTTTAAATCTAATTTATAAAAAATTTGCTAACATATTAGTGCAGATAATCAAGCCCTTCCTAGGAGATATCATCCAGTCCAATCAAACTGGTTTCATGGAGCATCGTTCTATTATGGACAACGTGATTTTGTTTTGGGAGGCTGTTGCAACGGCGAAGGAGACCAATCAAAACTTAGCCTGTCTGATGCTCGACTTCGAGAAAGCCTATGATCGAGTGCAATGGTCTTTCTTGGAAGAAGTGATGAAGGTCATTGAGCTACCTTTGGAGTGGAGGTGTGCTGCCCAAGCCTTATATAGGAATGGCTCGAGTAAGGTGTTGATTGCAAGGAGGAAAGGAGCTCGAATCTTTCTAACTCGATCCATCAGGCCCCCTTTCTTTTCCTTTTTATTACTAAAGCAATGTCTACCCTTTTTAACAATCAAGGGGCAAATCTTCATGGTCTTTCGATCCCTAATTCAAGGAAGTCCCTGCTGGACTCGGAGTTCGCGGACGATACGATGCTATACCTCCAAGGAAATGAAGTGAATCTTGAGAGGGCACAGAGTGCTATTGAGCTCTTTTGCAAGGCATAGGGAGCGTCCATCAATTGGAAGAAGTCCAAGGGTTTTTGGATCAGCTTGGAGTCCGAGCCTGTTTGGAAGCCAAATGTTGAATTCAAATGGATTGCAAACGGGGAAGCCACTAGGTATCTGGGAACGTGGATTGGGGTAGATATCGACAAAGGAATTCAGTTGCAACAAATTCAAACCAAAATCTGTGACAAAATTCGCAATTGGTCAGGGATGAACTTATCATTGGCTGGCAGGATCATAGTAGCTAACCATGTGCTCTTGTCTACGTTATGGCATGCAGTTTCAGTGTGGATGTTTGACAAGCAAGCTATTCGTAATGTTAAAGCGTGTATTAGGGGATTCCTTTGGGATGGGATGAGGAAAGATAACGCGGCAGCAGAAGTATCATGGTCTATGTTGGTTCTTCCCAAGAGTAAGGGGGGTTTAGGATTGATTGACCCTGGGTTGCAGAGTCAGGCATTGTTATGTAAGGTATTGGTAAGGAGCTTGCTACCTGGTAACGAGTTATGGAAAACATTGATACATAATAGGAGCATTGTCTGGAGTCCAAGACTGGGTGGACATTGGAAGTCACACAAAGCGTGGCCTTTTTGTATGGCCTTAAAGTTGAGGAAATCTAACCGGTTGGCTGATCGTACTTGTATGTCAGTGATGCAGGCATGGAGTATGGTCTGTGGGCATCTAAGTCGGAATCGTCCAAGTACTAGTGCTGAATGAATGCGCCAACCCCTACTGTGGAACGAGATTGTACAATCGCCAGAAGGAACGATGCTTGGACAAAGCAAGCACATGCCGTGGGCTACATTGTATTGTCTAGGGATACACTCGATGGCTGATTGGATGCGGCTGTCCGGCAATAATCGTGATCAATTATATGAAGACTTGGGAAAGGTCAGAAATGGCAAAAAGATGCTTGATGTAGTCAATACAGCTGTCTCCTCGCTTCCTATTGGTAATGAGGAAGAGGGTGAATGGTCCAGACAATGTGATGATACCAGAAAAATTATCAATGTCAAGGGTCTAGGAAAGAATGGGAAGACCGTCTAGATGTGTTGAGAATCAAGCTCAACTCGATCTAGTGTGTGAACTCACCTTGAGAGCGAAGAGACACTCCAACGGTCAAGAGTCACCATTATGTCACCACTTTGTATTCTAGCATTTAGTATAAGTCATAGAATCATATTCTATGACACATAACTTATGAGCTTTCACATTCCCCATGCTCCATGAGGCTTGTAGTTAATGAAGAGAGAGGGTGACTACATAAAGCACCCTCCTCCCACCTTGTATAATGTTGAGTCTTTCTCCTTTGTTAACATACTTAACCTTGTGTATACTCTCTCTCTCTCTCTATCTCTATCTCATACACACACACACACACACACACACACAGTTCACACCTATTCCGCTTCACAAGAATCCATCTCTTGATTCTTTACATGGTATCAGAGTGATTTGGTAGCTCGATCTAGCCCATTCGCCTCATCGTGATGATGTGTTGTGCTCTACGCCGACGACCAAGAACCGGCTCATAGCTATCATAGCTTCACTACATAGCTCGCATTCGAAGAGAGAAGAAGAAGAAGAAGAATCAACATAATGAATACTCAAATGGGGAGCACTCTCCCTACTGAGAAGTTGGATCGAAACAACTTCGCATCTTGGGAGTACAAGATGCACCAATACCTTGTCGGACAAGGTTATTGGAGCTACATCAAAGGAGCGCATGAAGACTGACCCGCCGAAGCGGCTCCTAGATACGTGACATGGGAGCAAGCCGCAAGCCACGTGATGTATTGTTTGGCGACATGTGTTCACGACCACATGCTCGGTTACATTCAAGAAGCCAAGACACCGAAGGAAGCGTGGGAAAATCTACGAAAGATTTTTGCCGCCAACACAACCACGAGGAAGCTTCAACTCCGCCAAGAGTTGAACAACATTCAACAAAGGGACATGTCCATCACGACATACACCTTGAAGATCAAGGAGCTTTGCGACTCACTCGGCTCAATAAGCGTAAGTATAGATGATGATGAGATGGTGCAAATATGCCTCGGCGGCCTCACACCACGGTTCGGCGCAATGCGAACCGCCGTTCTAGCACGGGAGAAATCTCCCTCCTTCTTCGAGCTCCAATCAATGCTATTGGTCAAAGAAAACCACGTGCGTACAAGGAGCAATGGGTCGGAAGGCCACATGCTCTACACGCACTCTAATGGAGGAAGAGGACGCGGACGAACGAGAGGCCGATTCGGCCAAGGACAAGGCGGACGAGGTCCGACCTACGATAACAACTCCCAATTTCGGCCACAAAATGGACTCCAACGAGGAACCTTCGCAAGAAGGGGGAGCTTCCACTCCGGCCTGAGCTGTCAAAATGCAACCAAATGCGGATATTGCGAAAATCTCAGCCACCACGAAGAAGAGTGCCGAAAGAAGATGCGTGAATCGGCTTCCACAAGCCGACAACTCACGAATTACGCACACAACTCCGACTACGAAGATCGTGGATGTATGCACACAACTCCGACCGTGGCGGAATGTTCATGATGAAACATAGAGCAAACTCTATGTCGGCCGCTACCTCAACTAGTGCCTCCGGTCGGGAAGACGTATGGTTCGTCGATTCCGGTGCCTCGAACCATATGACATCGCATCAAGAATGGTTCCGAGAACTTCGAGAGCCGGACTGACCCGGCTATGTCGAAACCGGAGACGACACTACGCACCCGATTCGGCACATTGGCAATGTTCTGTTCGGAAAAGAAGGTAAGCAAAATTACATAAAAAATGTCTTGCATGTACCGACCATTACGAAGATTTTGGTCTCCGTCGGCCAAATTGTAGAGCAAGGGATGTAAGTTCGATTTAATCAAGGCGGTTCCTTCATAGAAAAAGAGGGCCGACTCATCGCACGCGGACGAAGAGAGGGCCGGATGTTCATTCTCGATTCACGCGAGATGAAATCCACCATGTTCGCGAAAAACACGAAAGCCGACTCCGACATAGATCTATGGCAGAAGCGAATCGGCCACATCAATCTCAATAAACTCAAAGCAATGAAATTGAAAGGAGTCGTCATCGGACTCCCGACATTCAAAGAGAAGGAGATTGAAGGTGTATGCGAAGCGTGCCAATTCGGCACGCAACACCGACACCCATTCCCGAAAGAGCGGAACGTGAGCAAAGGTCTACTCGATGTAGTCCATTCCGACGTATGGGGACCGGCGCAGATGGCTACATTCAGCGGATGCCGATATTACGTGCTCTTCATCGACGACTTCTCTAGGCACACTTGGATCTACCCGATGCGGCAAAAGAGCAAAGTGTTCGGACCTTTCCAAAATTTCAAGAATGAAGTCGAGAAAGCCACAGGCCGACATGTACGATGCCTTCGATCGGATGGTAGCAAGGAGTACTTCTTGGACGATTTCACAACGTATCTCCGAAAGGAAGGAATTCGACGAGAATTAACTTGCCGACACACTCCACAACAAAACAGAGTAGCCGAGCGCAAAAATCGGCACATCCTCGAAGTAGCATGGGCCATGATGAACGAGAAGCATATGCCCAAGTCATACTGGGCCGAAGCTGCAAATACGATTGTCTACCTAATGAACCGGTGCACAACATCCGGCGTGCACGAGGTCACTCCGCATGAAAAATACTTCGGAAAGAAGCTGGACTTATCGCACATCCGGATATTCGGCGCGATAGCGTACGTGCACATCCCCGACGAGAAGCGTCAAAAGCTTAACCCGAAGTCAGAGAAATGTATCCTCGTAGGATACTCATTGGAGCAAAAGGGGTACAAGTGCTACAACCCCTCAACTCGAAAATCTCGAGTAAGTCGAGACGTCGTTTTTGACGAGTCCGCATTCTGGTACGCACCAGAGACAACTCCGACTCCGACTCCGCTCGACCTGGAATTCGCCAAACAAGAGATCGAGGATGAAGATCGCCCTACGCACATGATCGAAGAAAGTCTGATCATGACCCGACTGAGCGGACCACATGAGCCTTTGAGCGATCAAAGCACATCATGGCCTAGCCCGAAGATGGACAAAGGCAAGGCGAAAATGGTGGAATATGAAGACAATCGCTTCGACGACGATGAATCGACTCACTCACTCGACAGTGCGTTCGGCGGCTTCGATGTACCAATCGGAGCTAAGAAAGCCCTCATCTCTGCAAATGAAAAGCTCCGTCGATCCACTCGTGAAAAGAACCCCCTAAGCCGATTCAGCTACAATGATTATATGGCGTACCATTACGCCTTTATGATGAAGGTAGCGACAGTACGGGAGCCGAAAACCTTTTCGGAAGCCGCGAAGGACCCGCGATGGATCGAAGCAATGAACGAAGAAATGTAGGCACTACGGAAGAACGAGACGTGGGATCTCATTCCCACCTCACCACACAAAAATGTGATCGAATGCAGATGGATCTACAAGGTGAAGTATAACTCCGATGGCTCCGTAAACCGCTACAAAGCTCGACTCGTAGCGAAAGGATACGCTCAGACGCATGGCGTCGACTACGAAGAGACCTTTGCCCCGGTGGCAAAGATGACGACGGTAAGGACCGTAATTGCGATTGCCGCGGCGAAAGGGTGGCACCTCCATCAAATGGACTTCAAGAACGCCTTTCTACAAGGCGAATTAGAAGAGGTGTACATGATCCAACCACCCGGCTTCAACTCGAGCACCCATCCGAAAGTTGTATGCCGACTCAAGAAGCCACTCTACGGTCTCAAGCAAGCACCGCGTGCTTGGCATTCGAAGATAACGCAATATCTTCATCAAATCGGCTTCCGTATGTCAAAATCGAACAACTCCCTCTACATACGAAGCGATTCCGCAAGTCCGATTGTCATCATTTTATATGTGGATGACCTAGTCATTGGAGGTGAGCATCTCGTCGAAATCAATAAAGTCAAATCCCTCCTTTCCGACAAGTTCGAGATGACAGACATGAAGGAGCTCCACTACTTCCTCGGCATGGAGGTAATTCAGACTCCGGCCGGAATCATGATCTCCCAACGACACTACATCCTCAACTTGTTATACAAGTTCGCGATGGCTGAGTGCAAATCCGTGGCAACCCCCCTCGATCGTAATCTCAAACTAGATGCGAACTCCGGCACCAAAGCGTGTGAGCCGACTTAGTATCGGCAACTCATCGAGAGTCTCATCTACCTCACAATCACACGATCCGATCTCAGTTATCCGGTCGGTCTCCTTAGCCAATTCATGCAAACACCGCTGTCGTCAAGATTTTCGTCCACGAGCGGAAACCCGAGCAACGAGAGCCAAAGAGCGATGTGCAACGTTGCACACGTACATAATGTATTTGTAATAATAATAGGGGTAAAGGGTATGGTGCTAGAAATGCCCCATAAGATCCCTAAGGTATAAAGGCGATGTGGTCTTGTGCGCACATCCACGCGAGAGAGAGAGAGAGAGAGGTACTATGCGGTACATAGGTACCTAGTTGTTTGTGAGGAGGTGGGAGTTAAGGGGCCATCAATCTCACCCTTCCCCAAATCAAGGCAAATATCCCCTTTGAATGAAAGGGGATATTTTAGTCTCACTTTGTAAACGGTCTTCCCTCCTTGTGCTATAAAAGGAGAGGGAAGGCACCATTGTAAGGGTGGCCTATTTTGAGTGTGCGAGGTATACCACATAGGTCGAGCATTAGGGTTAGGGTTAGGGTTTCTTTATATTCATCTTCGTTGGTTAGGGTTTCGAGTAGTCGTTTGGTGCGGCCTATGCGGCCACCATTTTGTAATCGTTCATTTCGTTTTAATATATCTTGTTGATCATCTTGTCTCTATCTTCCTCTTCTTCGATCTAATCTCTTGTTCATTCTTCTTCTTCTTGAGCAAAGCTTCCATTCCATGTCTGATTCCTTCTCCTCTACTCCTTAGTCCAAGACCCCCGTGGTCCCGCCCTTCTCCACGCACGCGCGTAGCAACGCGACATATATTTGGTGAACCCGACGTGAAGAGGCGGCAAGGGAGGAAGGAGATAGAAGCCGGAGACATCGCGAAAGTAATTACGAAAATGGCAAGGGATTTCGCAAGAAGGAGAGGAAGACGGGAAGAGGCGTACAAGTACGATCGACGCGAGTTCGATCTATGGGTGTCGTCGGCAAAGGCATTCCGGGAGTTCGATCTACGGTTTTCCCAATTTTCGGTCCGGGAACAAGAATCGGTGGGGGCGGACAAGGTTCCACTATTCTTGAAGTCGGTCAACAAAAGGGGAAGAATGGCCATTTTTCCCTACCTCAAAGACGATGAAGGGGCGTACGGCCTCACCGAAGATTGGAACGAGGTGGAATGGGCGTGCATACAATGCGATGAGAGGCGGCCCACTAGCGGCGGAGAAGAGAGAGCGGGGACCAACTACGCACTACCACCGGAAGAGAGCTCAACGCAAATCGGTTCGGAAGAGCTCGACATCGAAGCCTTGGTGCGGGAAGCGTACGTGATTGTAGAGGCACAAATTGAAGCCGAAGAAGGGCTTATTGCGGAGTCGGGGCCGAGCGGATCGGAGGATGAGGAGGCCGAAAGAGAATGGTACATCGGTACCACGGGAGAGGGTGCGGGACGAGCCACCCTCTCGACATGCGGAGAAAGATCGACCGAGGACGAGGTCGGGGACGGTGAGGCGGCGATCGCCGGTTCGAGCGGACATGAAGGAGTTCAGGCATGAAGGCCCGAAACATCGAGCGGGGAGGAGACAAGCGGCGGTGCCGCGACCTTACACACACCGGCCCTAGAGGCACCGGCCGTCGGCCCGATTGCCGGCATGAGACCTACAGCGACGGGCGGTGGCGGCGGCAAGGCGGGCAACCGAGACAACGGTAAGGAGACCGTGGAAGAGGAGGCGGCAAGCATAATTGATGCTTGCATATACGGAGGCGGGGTAGCCACGGACGACGATGTCCGAATGGAGGTGGCTACGGGCATAGCATCGACGAGCGGCGGCATTGCTACCTTACACGCACCGGTTCAAGAGACCCCGGCGGCCAGCCCGAGTGCCCGCGTGAGACCTAAGGTAACGAACAGTGGCGGCGGCAAGGCGGGCGACCACGGCGACGATGTGGGAGAGGGTGCGGAGCGAGCGACCCTCTCGACTTGTGGAAAGAGGACGGCCATGGATGAGGCCGATATTTACGGAGCAATGGATGCCACTTCGAGAGTGGGCGATATCTACGAGGATTTCGCGAGCATACTCGAGGCTTGCGAAATCGAGGAAGAAGAGGAGACGAGCGGCGGTGCCGCGACCTTCCACACACCGGTCCTAGAGACTCCGGCAACCGGCTCGAGAGCCGGTGTGAGACCTAGAGAGACGGACGGTGGCGGCGGCAAGGCGGGCAACCGAAATGACGAAGAGGAGGTTGCGGATCAACGTGAGACCGGAGAGACGGCGGGTGGCGGCGAGGAGTCGGAGGCCGAAGCGGACAAAGTTATCAGAGCGGGTATCCGGTATGAGATGATGGACGAGCGGGTCCAAGACGGCGAGCCCGGGTCGGAACGGGCTACGGTGACAAAGGAAGAAGTGGCCAACATGGAGGTCGGGTCTACGGCGGATGAAGGGCGTAACACGAAGCATGCATTACGATCGGTGAAGGGCCCAAGAACGAGCATGCATCCGAGAGAGCGTCAACGAGTGACCGGAAACGGTGGACCGATTGAGCCTTTGAGAGGCGAGGACTCGGTGGTGGACCGAGAGTGGGAGGAACCCTCCACACCTACCCGTGAGGCATCGGCGGTCGCGGATCGAAAGGAGAACGAAGAAACGGTGGGT
>NW_028230773.1:0-33294 GCF_043228905.1 Azolla caroliniana
AAAGAAATTTGTAATAACAATGTAGAATCCATATGTGTAGCAATACTATCATTTTGTCTTTTATCCAAATTAGAGAAATGCCCATGCTTTGTATTTGTTCAAATGAATCGAGTGTTTTTACTCATTCCTATATTCATATTTGTTAATTGTTGAATGCTAACCTTGTTTGGTGCCTTTTGTAGGGTCCATGGATATGAGAAGAGCCTTTTTGCAACTAGTGTGGTCGAGATTCTTCTCATCTGATATTTGACTAAGCTATGTACGATTGCTCACAATAATAAATAGTGTCGGAATATTGTATCTTCACTTTTCAACATCAATAAAAAATTTACTCAAACAATATATCTTTTTTCAATATATGATTCTTGAGGAAACTAATGTTCCATTTGATCATGTGTGTCTCTTGATTGATTATGGTATTTTCCAAAAAGGTATATTATATAAGTGTCGAATTTTGTTGAATTAGCAATAAGGAAATTTGAATTAGCGAATTTGTTGGGTTTTTTCTATTCTTCCAACTCTATAATCATATGAAATTCCGTTTTGAAAACATGTAGTATTGTGGGATATATATGATGCATGGCCTGATGCTACATGAGTTAACAATTAGTGATGGGTTCGATAAAGATTGAGCTATATAAAATGCTAGTTTGAAATGCATCTAGAGTGAAAACATTAGAGACACAAAAGATATTTGTTCAGCTAACAAAACACAACGTGGTTTCATGGTCGACATTGTCATGTGAATTTGCACAATCTATTTTAAGCTTGATAAAGGCATCAAAAGGGGGTGGGCCATATAGATATGTTGAACACTTTTTGTAAAGCTAATATTGATAATATGCATAATTCTTACAATTCTATGTGCCATTGTTTTGTAATATAGACCTATGATTTTGGGGAAAGCTCAGATGCTTTTATTGGTATGTACAATTGAGAATTCATAAAATGAATGAAGTCGGAATTTTTCTATGGCATCTTCTAATGTAGTAATGTCTTGGTACATTGTGTGTGTATGTGTCTTATAATCTTTGCCATTCAATGTATGATCCCATGGCGCCAACCAAGATCAATGCATTTCAACTAATTTTTTCCTTCGAAGCTACCTTCTACAATCTCAACATGAATAAGTTTGCAAAAGATATGGAAGAGGTTTCAAAGAAAGAGATTCAATTTCCCCCAAAAAAGGGGTTTTCTCTCTCTTCTTCTTATTTTTTTGTTTTTGTTTTTGTTTTTTTTTTCAAATATTTCTCTATTTTACTTTTAGGTTTTTTAGTATATGTAAATATAACTATGTGGGCAGTCCTGATCATCCGAGATTCCCCAACCACTTCAGGGCCGTCCAAAGCCATAGATTCACGAGCTCTCACTATTTAATGTTTTTGTATCAAATATTTTATGAAGGACCATAACTCACAAGGGAAGTACACTTTCTAAATGGACTTGCCTTTAGATAAGCTGGATTATTGAAGGAGTTACACGAGCATTCAATGTTCAATGACCCGTGGGCCACTCCCTTATTTTGTTTTTTTCCCAAAAAAACACTGCTTCGCATTAGTTAGCAAACTGAATACAACAAAGTTAAACTTGAATCCATAATGGGATCAGTATATACAGCACGGAGGAACAACTCCAAAACCCAAAAAAAAAAAACAGCAAAACTTACACAGTCCTTATCCCCAAAAAAACTAGCAACGCTCCCTTATTTTGTTGCTATATCTTTGGCAAAAAACTCACTAGCTTTAACTATCTAACACTTCTCCTTTGACATATGTATTCCAATCATGTTACCAAGTTAGCATACCATGCCACGTTAGCATATTATAGTAAGGTCGAAATATAAATGAATTAGGAATGTGTACAATCTGTTATTGGCAATCCGTTACATCATGTAAAGAATGCATTTAGTGAAGCACATGACAAAAAACCAAATTTTTGTATGAGTCCCCTTGGTAGCACTTTACCAACCATGAATATTGAGGTAGCACATATTAGAATACTTATTGCATCATGATTAAAGACCATTGTGAGCATTGAATGAAATTGTTTGTGGCATCGTGAAAGTAATGCTACATACATGTAGTATATAATCTATTAGTTTCAAAAAGTGTCTTGCATCATATCAAGGATATCATGTAAACAATGTGACGTATCAAGTAATGTTAACGAAGTCATAATCTAGTGTACCTTGCAAAAAAATGACTAATTTGTCATCTTGGTCCATAACAAAAATTTACTAGAATGATCATGACATGATTGTGACTTAAAAAATATGATGTCTGTAGCAATTCATCTAGTGGCATATTTCTTGAGAATAACTATGGCTTTATCACGACTTCTTACCTTGCTACATTAAACATCAACTATAATCCTCACGATCAATCTTTAGTATGTCAAGCTATATGACAATAATAAAATAAACATATTCCCAAAGAGATAAATAAATATATAATTAGATACAAAAATTTTAATCGCGAAAAAATAAAAATGAAACGATTAGAGGATTGAATAGGATTATTAAACATATGATTAATGTAAGGCCAAAATAGTAAATGTGTTGTTGAGTGGCACATTTGCATGGTAAGCATTCTAGTTAATGCCACCTAAAGATGCAAACAAGTGATACAATTAAGCAATATGACTCTTATCTTTCCACATCTATACGTCTTTAGTCCAATAGACTTGGTTTGATGGCCATTCATTCATGGACCATCTCAAGCCTCAAGGACTTTGAATGTGATTTGAAGAATGTTAAGACGAAGAAGACCCAACAACAATGCTTTCCAATGCATCTTTGAGCTCAAAAATATCTCCATTCATTCTAGTGCATTGAATGAACTTTGATAGCAAGGCACAAGACAACTAATAAAAACTATGGACAAGTATTAAAATCCTTTGATAACACTCAGGAAATAGCAAAAGTATTCTCGCTAATTTTTAAAATATCAAATGTTCACTAGAGTTGGGACGATGAAAAGGGATTTCTAGACAGATATAAAGAAAGAAATACAAAGAACATGCATATTTACATCGAGTGGACGCTTTCTAGACATGTGTGTGTGTGTGTGTGTGTGTGTGTGTGTGTGTGAGAGAGAGAGAGAGAGAGAGAGAAAGAGAGAGAGAGAGAGATTAACCCTATGCTTTATCGGTCCATTTTTGCCTTTGCAACTTTTCTTGTTTGTATTTGATTCGGTGCTTTTGAAACAATTGGTGCACATGCAATGATGTTTTCCACATCAACAACGTGGTGATGTGAATCATAGTTGCCATTAGAAGAGTTTTTTGTACATCAATTTTCCGTGTAGCAATTGATGTGCTATGATCTATTGGCACAGGAAGAAACCATTATTTGTTATATTGTTCTACAATAGTGTAAGGGTTCTAGCTAGGTCCTTGATGATATATATTGGCAACCAATTTTCTATTTTGTTGTCTCATGTTGTACTTTGACATGTTTTCCAAGAAAAAGAAATAGATGCTAGTGCTTATTGGAGTTTGACATGTTGTACTTAATAACAATGTTTTTGCAATATCCTAAAAGACATAACATAAATACATGCATAGGAAACTTTGTAGAAAACAACTATTGGGGGAATTCATTTCTAGTATGTTATATGAGACGCATGTAAAAGCATATTGTTTATTGCAATGATGAGAAAGAAAGAAGAAGTAAGGATATTAACGACTTCTAAGACCAAATTTGGCCCATGAGACAATTAATTACAATAATGGGTATATGTACCCAATCATCGAAAATAAAAAGACAAAAGATGAATATGTCTATTTTATACCAACCTCAAAGATTCCAATGTGGAATGTGAGTCCGAAATATGTTATATATCCAATTGTTTGGGCTTATGTGAGTTGTGGGCTATATGAGTGAGGCAAAGTAACGCCAATGGCCCAACGTTCTTCCAATTGGTGTGGGAGTCACACCATGTCTTTCAATATAGCTTATATATTGCGCCTTTCAAGTTCCATGATAGAGATACCCAAACATTGTTGATCCTCGACTTGGATGACACAATGCAATTTCCTAAATTCTTCTTGAAATAGAAAGAGTGGCATCTACCTTCGAAGTCATCGTTTACAATACATCAACAAACGCAATGTTACTCTCACCCCCCTCTCACATAATTGGTATAGCTCACTATATGTTGTCAAAGAAAATATTCAATTTCTTGAGAGAGAGAGAGAGAGAGAGAGAGAGAGAGAGAGATATTAGAATGGTGATGATATTTATTTTATTCCCCGTTGTGTTGTATAGGAGAGAGAGAGAGTGTGTGTGTGTGTGTGTGTGTGTGTGTGTGTGTGTGTGTGTTTGAGATGGATAGGGGTCTTGAGTCTTGACTCTCACTCGTACTTAAAGACCACATGATATACATATTTTGAACAAGGGCGGCAACATCCAAGAAGCTGTTGTTGCCGAAAAGATTTTGCTTTTTGTGTAGACTAATCGTCATCATACTATATAGACATCATCATCATGACCATACCAAAGAAGATAATAGTAACTTTAACGTAGCAATATCAAAGTAATAATAGAACAAGTATATATACACACATACATACATATGCTGCTAATACTTCATTGGGGAAATGATCAAAATGTGATTAGGTTTGATTATAAACTCAAAAAGCAAATTGACTTCTGAATGTTAGAGGGGATGGGGGAATAATATATTATACATATTGATAATCAAGAACTACATTACTACCAAATGCTAAATATAAGACTTAATAACTAATTAATTGTCGAAAAAAGATTCTTACTTTTCATGAATTGTGTTCCTCGTTAGAGTTTGGCATGTGGTTTGGAGCTCAAATTTTCATGCCATTAGGAGCTCAAGTTCCACTTGGCATTTATATATACGTGAAAAACCAAGGGTACATTTTCAAATTTTCTATGCACATAACAAATACTTTCTAGGTTAAAACTAAGATGGTTATAACATGTGAGGATGTTAAAGGTGTGCGATTGGATCTATATCACGAGACTTTATTTCCATGCCCCAATGATGTAACCCCACAATGTGAGTGAGTTCCATTGGGTTCCTCCCTACACCTTACCTTGTGAACCTCACGTCAAACAGTTTCTACATGGGGGTCTTGGTAGATGCCCTCTTTGGAAGCTCATGGTCCCATAACTCAATAAGGTTTCCTCACCGCAAGATGTGAGCCATGGCCACGTGCTTAGACTAGTCCATATTTTGGAACCAACGATGGAGGGCCGCGTGTCGTCAGCACGCCTCTCCACTATGTTTCGGGCCAGCTAGCGAGTGTGAACGCGGCCCGGGCTTAGAAGTATGATAGAGTTCCGGGGTACTATGCGATGGATCGGATCGCATTAAAAATGCTTACACATGTGGGTCAATGAGCAGGCGTCCGTGAAACGTCATCATGGGGTGCCCAATGAGATGATGTCATGCCCATAATTCTTTAAGCAAAGGGTTTCCCTAGTACCTAGTACCCAGTACCTACCCACAAACAGTGAGAGAGTACGTGAAAGTGAGAGTGACAGAGTTCTCTACATTATACATTAATCTTGTTCGGTCCATGACTGTAATTGAAATTCCCCAATCGCATAGAGCCAATCGAATTCTGTATAATAAGCTGCTGCCTGATTGTCTGAGTATTCACGAGGGCAATCGATAGATCCATCATCAAGGATCTGCGAGGTCTGATTATAATTTGTTCAGCCAGGCCAATTGATCGTTATGACTAGGTCGTCCATCAATTATTAGATCGATCCTCCTCCTCACCTTTCCTATTGATCCATCATCATCATCATCATCATCATCATCATCCTCACCTCGATTCATACTGATCCATCATCATTGCCATCACCACCATTCATACTGATCCTTCATCATTGCCATCCATCAACACCATTCATACTCTAATTCTAACTCGCTCTGCCAGAAAATTATATCGCCTGATTCATCATCTTCACCAACTGGATCATTTCCAAAAAAGCTCCCCCCCCCCCGCCAATCTGAAAGAAATAAACCATTAAAAAAATTGTTCTTTTTTGGAAGAAAAGACACCAATCTTGGAGGATCAAAAATCCATGTCCTCAAACAAAAAGCTCGACGATCAGTTCAATAAATATGCAAAATTAAGCTCTCAACGCAGTCCAAAGGCTTTAAAAAAAAAAAAAAAAGCTCAAAAAAGGTAGGATTTTAACTCTTGAAGTCTGATTAATAATCTGAGTTACACAAGAGTGAAGTAAACATCTGAGGCGAGAGAGAGAGAGAGAGAGAGATCTACGAAACGAGATATATGGAGGGAGGGAATTTCGTGAGGAGATGGACAGGTTTTGTGGCAGCCATGTGGCTCATGATATTCTCAGGTTCCTACGGATTTGCGAACTACTCCACAGCGCTGAAGGCGGTGATGGGGATAAGCCAGGCGCAGCTCAACCGCCTGAGCGTGGCCAAGGACTTGGGAGACTCGTTGGGCGTGGTGGCTGGGATCCTGTCCAACCATCTGCCACCGTCCGCCCTTCTCTGCATTGGGGCCACTGTCGCTCTCTTCGGCTATGGCCTCCTCTTCCTTGTCATCTCCCAAACCATCCAGCCCTTGCCCTATTGGATGGTAAATCAATCAACTCCACTGTTACAACAACACCACCACCACTTTTATCATTTCATATCCATCACACCACTTGATTCACTCTCTGCATTCCATATGTGGTACATACATTCATACATACATATGTGATGGATATGAAATGATAAAAGTGTTGTTGTTGTTGTTGTTGTTGTTGTTGTAACAGTTCACTCTCTGCATTCCGTATGTGGTACATTCATTCATTCATACATACATATAAGTTAAATGGAGTTTGGATCGATGATGGATTCGATCGTTAGGAGAGGAAGGCAGATCAGATCCACTGGCTCAATCCCATGGATCCATTAGTTGAACATCCAGTCCATATAATTTGTGCATATAAATCGATTCAATTATTATATGCACAATCATCTTACATCTGTGCTACAGTTCAGTAGAAATTACCAACTTATATTCTGGATCTATCATGCATTATCATCATGGATTGGTTCCATCATGCATCATGCATCATTATCCTGGATTGGTTCTATCATGCATCATGGATTGGTTCCATCATCATGCATCATCATGCATCATCATGCATCCTCATAACAACTCATCTATGTCATCGTCCTTGTGTTGGTTCAATGAACTGTACTGTATATGTATAACAATTGGATCTATCATCTTCATCTAATGTTATATATACCATGGCACTTTCTTTCCATAATGAACTTTTTTTTTTTGACAGTAGTAGCTACATAGTAAAACAATGTTGAATCAATAATTAGGACAATTTTGTGTAACTAACTGAAACAAACTAGTTATGTATATAATTTGGGAATTGGATAATATAATGTGGATGAAAATTGCTGCTGCATCAGATGTTCTTGGTGAGCATGACGGCTGGCAATGCCATCTCGTGGATGAACGCGTCCGTGTTCACGGTGGCGGTCCGGAACTTCCCTCGCAACCGGGGTCCCGTGGTCGGCCTCTTCAAGGCCTACATGGGGCTGTCGGCCGCGCTCTACTCCAACCTGTGCGAGAGGTTCTTCGACAGCTCCTCCTCCATGTTCGTGCTCATGCTCCTCGTGCTCGTCCCGTCCTTCACCCTCGCGACCGCCCTCTTCTTCCAGACCGTGCCCCCATCGGACACCGAGCGCGAGGAGAACCTCGAGCGCCGGGCCGTGGCCGCCTTCACGGGCATCGCCATGTGCCTCGCCTCCTACATCATCCTCCAAGCCTTCGTGCCCGTCCTCACCGACAACCCCATCCTCCAGAACCTACTCTTCGTGTTGCTCGCCGCCCCCGCTGCCGTCCCCTTCTTCTTGTACTTCCAAATGAAGAGGCTCACAAGCCGAGATCATGACCATTCCGCCGATCATCGTCAACATTATGCCCCGGCCGATCAAGGTGTGAAACCAAAACTTATCGGCGATGCTACTAGTAGTGATGAACCGGAAAGTCATCACGACGACAACTATCACGAAAAGAACGACAACATTAATAATAGTTACGTCAAATCAGATTTGGAGAAAGACAGATTGACAAAGCCTTTTTTGGACAATGACAATGATGATGGAAAAGCTAAAGGAAATGCATTAACTAGTGACATTAGCTATTACAAGTCAAGAGGGTGTTGTTGCCATATGATCAATTGTGCACATGAATTGTCCCTTGTGTCTCATGGGCTAGGAGAGGACATCTCCACTCTCTCTCTCCTCCAGACATGGCATTACTATGTGCTCTATTTTGCCCTCTTTTGTGGAGCCGGATCTGGCATGGCATTTGTCAACAACTTGGGTCAAGTCGCGCAATCCTTCGGGTATAGCACAACTACAACGTTCACTTCGCTCTTTAGCTTGGGCAACTTTATGGGCAGGATCCTTTCTGGCTACGTCTCTGAATACACGATAAGGTGCACCTCTTTTTCCTTTTCAATGTACCCTTTCAATATGCTATAATCTAAAGTGAATGTTTTCATTGTATTCCTACTCTCATGAAGAAAGCATCCTACTTAATGAAGAAAGTAAATGCACTTCACGAGAGAGAGAGAGAGAGAGAGAGAAAGATGGATCAATGGATTCCATTTAATATCTCCGTTTTCTTTTTTTCTTTTTTCCAAAAAAGAATATACTCCTTTAGTTAAAATATACACAAACTCGATCCCTTTCTCGGGTAGGCCGTGGAAGACTATCCTATCCTACATAAGAGATCTCGTTTATTTATCTTACACTTTCACATATGTCTCTAGCCATCCTTTCATACTCTTTACCTACATTCACTATCCCACATGCCATGTTCTTGAACCCGACAAATGATAAAAATTGAGACAACTAATCTTCCATGCCCATTTTTGTGGAAGCGTTGTTCTTGAAGTGACAATCCAACTAGGCAACATCGCTAGTAAATGTCCTCATAACCTCACCAAGGGTAAAATTTTTGTGATGTTTAATCACTATTCCCCAAGCCCATTTTTGTGGATGCTTTTTTTGTGCAAACAATCCAATTGGGCAACCAACCATAGACCTAGTAAATGTCCTCGGAACCTCACAAAGAGTAAAAATTATGGCGGCTAATATTCAGTACTCCCCCAACCCATTTCTGTGGAAGCTTCTATCCCCCATGCCTAGTTTTTGTAGAAGCTTTTATGCACGGTCAATATACAAACACATACATTGCGGAATATGTTAGAAAATGGACATTTCGGGTAAGAATTGAAAAAGAAACCTCTCTATGAGCAATTGTTTATGTGAAACTTTTGAAGCCAATTTAATGGCTTTTCTTCTATTATATTTCTTCAAAATCATTTAGCTTTCTCTTATAGTCGAAAGATGGTCTCGAAAATTTGTCATTCCCAAATATTGTACCAAGACTCTTGGGTTGCCTTCAAACACTTGTCGGTGGCATAGAGTGTTATATGAAAGCATTTGCTTTACCTTGATGTGTAATGAGATCCATGTAAGATAACCCCTATCAGTTTCATGTCACAATTGGGATCTTCGAGTTTTGTATGAAACTATTTTATTTGTAGGTTGTGAAACATTCATTTGGAGAAGTGAAATTTTTACTGATCAATACACTAAAAGGAGTCGAAACTTGAGCCCATGCCACATGGCATCAAATGACCATTGAATCCCCTTCACCACTTTAGGATCCGAGAAATTTTGAGGCTTGTTTATCACTTTGTGATATTATCTAATGTCGAATCATGTCCTTGTTTTTTGCCACAACGAACAAACTTCATTTATAAAGCGACTTTTCAAGTAGTCATATAATAAATGCAAGTTGATTTGTAGAAGAACATTATTATTTTACGAAATACGTACAAATTTCGAGCATCGTCTCACTATTTCCTATTATTTACATGAGGAGGAGAAGGACATTCAATTTTTTAGTGAATCAAAACTCTTCACGTATACAAGAGATGACAAATGTCTTGAATACTTATACATAAAGCACATGCAATAAGGCAACTTTTTCTATATTGTGACCTTTTCTAAATAAATAGAGTTACCGTAGAGCTTGGAAATGTGATAACATTCACATTTAAGATATTGTTGCAAAGTACATTTTCCTTTGGGATGTGTGAATTTGTAAAGAGAGGCACATCTTTATCATTCTAGCATATATTTGCACTTCCATAGCACTACCTAAGCATGAAACAATTGGCAATGGTTTGTAGTGCTCTAATAAAAAACATCAAAATGACCATAATGTAGCTGTATAAAATAAGTAACATCAAGTAAATTGATCCAAAACATCAAAATGACCCTAATGTAGCTCTATAAAATGAGTAGGATCAAGTAATTTTTTTTTCCAAAAAAACTACTACTTCGCATTAGTTAGCAAACAAAGTACATCAAAGACCAACAAATTTCAACAAAACTCACTTTGGTCTTCTCACCAAAGTGATCATAGTCCCCACCCCCTCATTTACAACAAAAGTATCCCATCAAATCTTTTAACATGGTCACAATCCCCCACCCCCTCATTTACAACGAAAGTATCCCATCAACTCTTTTAACATGGTAACTACCTTGTAATTGTCATATATATACGTCAAGTCAAGATAGGTTTTGAACCCACGACTTTGTCTATGTAGTCAATTAGTAATGCCATATATACGCGTCAAGTCAAAATAGGTTTCGAACCCACAACTTTGTCTATGTGGTCAATGTCATATATATACGTCAAGTCATGATGGGTTTTGAACCCACAACTTTGTATATGTAATCAATTAGTCTAGTAGATTGATCAAACATAGAATCATGATGTAAACACGAATACATATAGTCTCTTTCTGTTATTCCAGAAAGTTCTACAACTTTCTAGAAGCTCCTGCATGAAACTCCTTCTGCTTGCATGCAGAACTCCTAGATTTGTATAAATACAGGGGTTCACCTTGATCCCAATCAAGGTGAACAACCTCTTTTGTATGTCCCAAGCGGTCCGCGTCGGACCAAGGTGCTCCAAGAGTGTCACGATGATCCACTTGCTGGTCATTTTGGCGTTGCGAAAACCTTGGAGTTGATATCTCGAGGGTATTGGTGGCCACAACCATTTAAATTGGTCAAAGAGTTTGTTAAGTCATGCGACACTTGTGCTCGCTCCAAAGCATCTCATCATCGACCATATGGTCTCCTTCAACATCTCCCAATCCCCAAACATTATTGGGCCTCTCCTTCCATGGATTTCATCACTGACCTTCCCTTTGTTGGTGGCTACGACTCGGTGTTCGTCATGGCTGATCACTTCACCAAGATGGCCCATTTTGCTCCATGTGCCAAAACCATTTACGGAGAGGAGACAACCGATTTGTTTTTTTAAAATGTTGTTCGACTACATGGACTCCTGGACAATATCACTTCTGATTGGGGACCACAATTTGTTTCCAATTTCTGGCAGCGCATTCTGCAAACCTTAGGTTGTACTGTGAATCTGTCTTCAGCCTATCATCTGCAAACCGATGGATAAATGGAGCGGGTTAACCAAATCCTGGAACAGTACTTGCGGTGCTCTCTTAGCTACCAACAAGACGACTGGGTTGACCTTCTCCCACTTGCCGAGTTTGTCTACAACAACTCTCTGCATGCGTCTACGTGAGTTACTCTATTTTTCACAAACTATGGTCTCCACCCCCGTTTCAACATTTCTCTTCCCTCTGACTGTGTCAATCCTTTTGCAAAGGATGGGGCATGTCTCTTGGAGGATGTACATCTGACCTTTCCTTGGAGCTCACCCTTAGTGGCGAACACTACAAGGTGCAAGCTAACCGTCTTCGTTCAGATCCCCCCTGGTTTGAGGTGGGTGACTTTGTTTGGCTTCTCCGTCGCAATATTGCCACCACTCGTCCTTGTCCAGACCTCGATTACAAGAAGTTAGGCCCTTTCAGAATCATCGAGAAAATTGGTTCCATGGTTGTCCGCTTAGAGCTACCATCTTTCGTATTCATAATGTATTCCATGTCTCCCTTCTTGAACCTCACAATCTATCTGAAATCCCCGGTCGAAACCCTTCTCCTCCACCACCAATCTAGCTCTCAACCGGAGAAGAATATGAGGTTGACCAAATTCTCGACTCTCGTCTCTTCTGTCGCCAGCATCAATCCCCGGTCGAAACCCTTCTCCTCCACCACCAATCTAGCTCTCAACCGGAGAAGAATATGAGGTTGACCAAATTCTCAACTCTCGTCTCTTCTGTCACCAACATCAATACCATGTCCTCTAGAAAGGGTACCCGATCTCTGAAGCAACATGGGAGCTGGCACAACATCTCAAACATTTGTCAGACGTAGTTCGAGCATTTCATGAACGATATCCACAGAAACCAGGGCGGAGTTTTCAAGGGCGGCCTTAAAGGGACGATAACATATATATACGTCAAGTCAAGATGGGTTTTGAACCCACGACTTTGTCTATGTAGTCAATTAGTAATGTCATATATATACGCCAAGTCATGATGCGTTTCGAACCCACGACTTTGTCTATGTACTCAATTAGTCTAATCGATTGATGAAACATAAAATGAGATGTATGCCAATACATATAGGTTCAAGATCTCTTTCTGATGTTCCAGAAAGTTCTGGAACTTTCTAAAAGCTTCTGCATGAAACTCCCTTTGCTTGAATGCAGAACTCATGGAATCGTATAAATAAAGGGGTTCACCTTGATCCCAATCAAGGCGAACAATGCTAGTTACGGAGTCAAATATTCAGCTTCATCTATCTTCTGCTTCTCGCTCATCTCTCAGTATTCCGTTGTTTGCCCTAGCTCTGCTCTACTTTGCTCTTGCCTACCTCTGTTCTGTTCTACCTTGCTCTACCCGTGTCCGTGACAGTAAAATAGGTATACATATTTACAACTCCTGGTCACTAATGGAAGCCATTGGCGGAAACAACCATCTGGGTGCTTGGAAGCTCCATTTAGGCCCTGATGATCTGACTGACCACCATAGGAGAATTGTCGCATTTCAGTAGAAGCTTTGTTAGACTGAGCTCTTCCTGCTTCATCTGATTCCCCTTGAATCGAATCGTACTGTCCCCGCAACCAAGATACCAGGTCGAATAATATGTTTAACAACACCTCACCACTTGGGAGCTTGGGAGCTTGTGCTGTTGAAAAACAAACTTACAACACTTGGTCAAAATGTGCTAGACCGTTAAGCAAGCCACCATCATCCATATCTCCTCAAAAAATTCAGATTTTGTGCTAGGTCGAACTCCAACACATTGAAACACATTGTCAACCTGAACTATAAATCCATGACCATGGGGGTTTAACAGTTCCGCCCAGCCTTCCCCTTATTAACTTTAGCCCCTGGAAGGACCCCCATACAACTCTCCCATTCACACCGCATGCTACCATGATCTTAAGACTTTGACCCGAAATGTTAATCGTGTCTGCGCAATTCCAAAAACAGTGAGGAATCGATTCCAAAGAGTGTCCACATATATTACAACCAACCTCCCCGCCACGACACCTCAACGACTCCCCCACATGTATCGCCTTATGGCTAAGAAACCACAACCAAAGCTTTATTTTTTCTGGCATATCAAACACTCATAGTCTCCTCTAAAACGACTTCAACAAGTCATCAGATATGCCCTTATCCCTCCAGCTATTGTTAGTTTGACCAGCGGTCATTGATTTAGAGCCAATGATTTGCCTTCCTAGCTTAGTATGGTACTTGAAAAACCGTTCCAATTTGTTCGTTCCCGGTTTCTACCATCATACCTCTAGCATAAGGGCTTGTTGTCAAATATCCAGAGTTTACAATCAGTTTCTAACTTCTTGAGGTCCGAGTTTACTTGCCACTTCTTACCTTCCAACACTGCCACCCGCACTGCCAACCACTGGCCATTGTTTGTGAAAGCACTTAGGTTGCCCCACAAACAATACTCATTAGATGGGCACCTACCACAAATAATTTGTGCATCACCATCACCTACAAACCACCCAAACCATACCCCCTCTTCGTCATTCAACCTAGCTAGACCATCAACAACCTTATCTATCAACTAAGTCACCTTTTCCGGCCTGCCAATAAATAAAGTACTACCAATCTGACCCTCCCTCCTCGTCATTTTGAAAACTTCCCAGTCTCTTACTGAACTAACATTGTACCCTAACATCTACCCCCATTGCAAATATTTTTTCTGGTTACCGTCTTCGCTTCTAATCCACAGGTTCCAAAACAGTGGTCATCGGAGTTGTTCCTCCATCGTTTTCGGTTGCATTTATTGGCTATTGAATTTAATTTCACAGATAAACAAAGAAAAGGATCCCAATTTAAAATGGTTATTCAAGTTTGAAGTTCAATTTAATAGTGATGTGTTTGCGAACTAAAATTTCTCAGAGTCAAAATTAAAACAAAAACAAACAGATCCAATGGAATCAGATTATTTGGAGTTAACGTATTGCCTTTTTTGTTTGAGGAATCAAATCCAATGGATTAAACTCTTGTTCCAAACTTAAACTACAAACAAGTGCATCTAACTCTTGTTAGTTAGCTCCCCAAAAATGCAAGGAATTGAGTGAGTGACATTGATTAAACCAACACACTACATTGTACGTGCAAGTTATAAAGAACATGTTACATGAGAAGTAATACGAAAAGTGATTGCATCCTATGTTGAAAATTGAATACATAGACCTAGTGTGTCCAGAAGCCCCACATTGTAATAATGGAGTTATACATTAAATGTTTTTAGACTCACACCATACTAATTGACCTAGGCTTCAAAAATAATTTTAATGTTCTCTCTCCATGTCCCAAATGGTGGTCCATAGAGAGAATTTGATGCAATATGTTGCATTCTTTCCTACAAAATCCCCATTAACTAGTGCACTTTCCAACAAGAACATGATGCACAATGATCTACATTTCCCACATCCATGTCCCAAGTGGTGATCTATAACAAGAATTGAATGCAATAATTTGCCTTCTATCATTCAAAATCCCCATCAACTAGCACATTTTGCAACAAGAACATGATGCACAATATTGTACATTTCCTAGTATTTGGAAACACATCACAAATGTGCCATCTTATATTCACAAGAATATACAAAGCATTTGATGATATAGGCTACATATTACTTTCTCCTTTTCACTATTGAAAATGATAGTATATCAGATGATCAAAGACCATCAATAGAATCTTCTAGAAAATCAATCACGGTGACATTAATGGAGGTTGGGAGAGCTACATCCATCATGATTCATTAGTATCCATGTTCATTGACAGGAGTTGTTGAGATGGGAGTTATAGTCGTAAAAGGATCTCTAATGTAGCAACAAATGCTTCACAAAATGTCCTAAACCCTCTTATATCGTGTGGATATTAGTATTTTGATGTCACAAGTTATTATAAGGAATCTCGAGGATAGAACATTAGTGGTGCATCACTTTAGGGATCCATTATGTAGTAACAAATGAATCACAAAACACCAATACTCCTATATCGTGTGGGTATCTATATTTTGATGTCACAAACTAGTATAAGAAATCTCAAGGATAGAAAAAAAATGGTGCATAACTTTAGGGTGAACATTTCGAGCACTCTACAAACTAGTGAATGAAGATAATGTTTGTCGTTAGTGCTATCCAATTAACTCGTAATTTTGTGATTTTGACCTTCAAAGAAATGCATTTGATATACATTGCAATTTTTCTATTTGCAAATTGAACATTGATCAAATTACTAGAAGTTACATACTTAGACATTGAAATATGTTTGACATAAAAATGTTGTAATTGGTTATAGTTCAGGTTTGGATTATATTCCCGAAATTAATGGAGATTAGAGTTTGCAAAAGGCCTTTAAAATTCTGAAAGCTTTGTGATTAGAGGTCTATTGGCTTTCTACCATAGAAGTTGCTCCTACCTTATGCTAGTATGTTGACAAATGTAAATTAATTTATGGTCTATCAAGTATATATCATTTGAACTAAGCCTTTAATAAATCATTACTCAAGTGATCATTAATCTCCACATTTAACAAGCATTGTAACATAATATAGGGACTTATTTTTTACTAGGGTCCTTTCCCAACACGGCTTAACCAAGTTCTCTATTTTACGCTTTTTAATTGCATGTATGCCTTAGGGTATTAATCTGAAAATTGTTTATAAGCAATCTACAGTTTGATCAATAATTAAGTTGTCTACTTGCAAATTAGATAACTTATTATGTGTTTGAATGTTTAGGCAAGATTATTATATATGACTTGGCAACCAAAGATTGTGTTCTTAAAAGCACAATTTAAAAAATTATTCTTAAATACAACATGCGAGTGAGTGTTTAGACAACCCTAAATTGTCAGTAATGCATTAGGAGGGTGTCTTATAAAATCCCATGGTACCTTTGGTTGCCAATAACATATCTATCTTGTTTGCATTTTTGTTCAACTCGTATTTCACATCAATGTCAAGTCATAAATCCGCATTGAATTTTTTGTCAAGTTCAAGTCTTAACTACTTCTATTCTTTACCAATATTACTTGTTTAGGTTGATACTCAATCTTTCATTCTCTAGAGTAAATAGCCTTGTGGGACTAGTTTTATGTTGGCCTCAATAATATGGTAAGATTCAATATAGATCAAAAGAATAACGAGAATCCTTTCATTAACAAACTCAAAATTGTGCAATACGACCCATGAACTAGGACAAACGAAAACCATGAATAACATGATGAAAAATCAATGAATATTTCATCAAAGCACGTGCAATAAGAATGAATTAAATAGAAATACGTAATATTTGAAGATTGATGACAAACCTAATAAACTAGATTTTGTTCTAAATGTAACATTATAATGGATGTATATTTACAGGAGGTTTGGTGTGCCAAGACCAACATGGATGGGGGTGTCAAAGTTACCGATGATAGCTATGTTTTTATGGTTAGCAACGGGAAAATTGGGAGGATCATTATATGTGGGCTCATTCTTTGTGGGTCTTTGTCATGGCTCCCTTATTTCCTTAACTATCCCAACCGTGTCAGAATTATATGGCCTTAAGTTCTTTGGCACCAACTTCATGCTCACTAACACACATCTCCTTGCGGGTTCATCCATTCTTTCTGGAGTCCTTGCAGGTTATCTTTATGATCTCCATGCTTCTTCCGACACACTCGTATGTTATGGTTCTGATTGTTTTGGGACAACATTCTTCATCTATGCTTCCCTCCTCACCTTCGCACTCTTCCTTGATGCTCTCATTGCTTTCTTGAGTCGTCCCCTTTATCGCAAGGTCCAAAATTTCATCATCAACTTCATTGATAGATCATAGAAGTCCCTCATAAGTACAAGATGAAGGCCCTATAATTCTTTCAAATGCAATGATCTTTGCTATCTCAAATAGATATCATATTTATTTTGCACAATAGATCAAGAATAAGCTTGTCTAAGAAGAAGGCATTTCTTTTAAGTTTCTATAGCTTGTAGTTTATTGGTGGATCAACTTCTTTAGCTTCAAATTTGTAGTTTTTTGGTGGATCCACTTCTTTAGTTATTTAGTTTGACCTCACAATGTATCATTTGAAGTACCCCAACTTTGAAAAGAGTTTGTAAAGGCTAAATTTTGACTAGAATAATAATATTCTAGCATAGACTTAAAATTTTGCGGATAAATGTAATAAGTGCACTTTTGAGCAAACATTTTCGCTTTCTTCATAGGACAATAAATTTACAACATCATTATTTTGACTCATTATGTTTCAATCTCTATCTTAAATGTCATCTCATACATTATCCATATGTCAACACTTCATGTTTTTGTATCATATTTGCAATAGTAGACCATGCCCCTTTGTCTCTCTTTTGTAAAAGTAGTATGTATGCAAAAATAAATAAGCACCACAAGAGATCAATTGAATCAATATTCTAGTTAGCCTAGGTATATGTAGTTGTACTTGATGGGGAACCATCAAATAATAACTTGTTTCTCATACTCTTATGAAAAGGTATCGGTAGAGCTCAATAATGAGATCTGCCAAATCAATTTTTGATTGAACCTAGGTGTATTTGGAGAACCACCAAATAATGTATTCTTTCTCATACTTCAATTACTTTTACCATATCACGACAACTAGACAATACCAACGAACCTTGTGCGAGCACCGAGCACCATTATAATATAAAGAATCTTCATGGCAAGATAAGCACTCTAAGGACAATAAAACTAGATTATACGAAGAAAACTCGTCTCCTTGAGCAATGAGAACATGACGGAGAACCCGATTGCTCGCCGAAATCATATCTTCTGGTTCAACTTGGGGAAAGCAACAAAAAAGCTTTGGGAGTTCACACTTACCATGGTGTCAATGTTGTTGTGACTCCCCCCCCCCCCCCCCCTTTCCATGACCGCATAAAAGGTGATCTCTCTTTTGTCTCCACTTTGTACCTGGTGTATTGTTGGTTGGCCTTTTCTATGGGTTGGGAATGAGTTTTTAAGTAGTTGTCTAGTATGCCTTTCCTCCCAAAACAATGGGAATCACCCCAAGCTACCACCCACCCATGGAGTGATCGATCAGTAAGTCAGGGGATTGCGGGCCATGGGGTTTGTCATTCGTGGTGGTCCTTAGTTATTGTTCCACTTCGCCTCGATCCTGCATGAGTTGTGTTCCTCGATCATGTGCTTGCATGTGAACTGCCAGGCCTGATGCTCATTCGTGGTCTAAAATGGAGGTTTGTGCGATATTTTCTTTGGTCGCCCTACCTCTCGTGTAGCCCTTGCTAGCTGAGATGGAGGAGTTGTTACTTCGGTTCCTCCACTCCTAGGTTAGGGACACAAAGCATGATCGTGTCATGGCACTCAAGACTGCCTCATTCTTCTATATATATATGTATGGTTTCTACCCCCACTTGGAGAGGCCACATTTCTACCTTAGCCATGCATTGAGACAAGACAAAGACGTGCCCTCGACTCTATCTAGGAGCCCATGTTGCTTCAAATGGCATGACGACTTTGTTTTCACCTCTACCTCCTCGACTAGCCTTTGGCCATGTGACTCGATGAGCATACAAATCGGGTCTAATATGGGTGCCACCAATGGGGGTGTGGAAGTTGGTCCTTTCTCCTTTCACACACACACACGTAGTGTAGAGCATGTTCTGTTGTGCAAACCTACTCTCGCCCCGCCCTGCTCAAGACGTGATATTGGTCTGCTTGTTCACACCTACTCAAGGAAACTCATGATATCTTTTTCATGAACTTGTTGTGAATAAGGGAATGAGGGGAGATGGCAAACAACCCAACCATCACAAAACAACAACAACAAAAGACACTACAAGAATTACAATAACAACCACAAAAAGCATAAACAACGACACCATTGTCATTGTCAGTGAACAAGGGAATGACGGGAGATGGCAAACAACCCAACCATCACGAACCAACAACAACAAAAGACACAACAAGAATTACAATATCTACCACAAAAAGCATCAACAACGACAACATTGTCATTGTCAATCACACTTGCTCCTATACTAAAAACAATCTACAATTTTGAAATTGCCTTACAATATTCATATTTACTTATAAGATGGTTACTAGCTCCCTCTTTAGAATGCCATTTTTTGTTTTTGAAGTGGTGTATTAATATCCTTCTCGCTTAAAGCTCCTAATAAGAGCTACTCTTTCATTAAGTAGAAGGGTGCCATGTGACCACAACCACTAAGAAAAAAATGGACAAGCTTTTGGAAGACAATTGTACATTTTTGCCTAAGTAGAAAGCTTTCGTAATACCGTCATTATGACTCGTCTTAAGATAATAATGCACATTGAAAACTAAGTTACAAAGCTTTTAACACCACCATTGGTTGACACTCTTGTGAAAGAAGACGATGACATACTATCAAAGAAGACATCTAAGAGAGTGGGAAGGATGGATGAGCCTCAAATTTACTCTTGAATCTACAAGCTTTTTTGCTCACATAACCACATAATAAATTGATGTATAAACATTAATGCCAATGGCTTGGGATTCTTAAGCAACTTCCTCTTGAATATACAAGCTCTTTTGCTCACATAACCACAATAAGATGATGTATAAGTACAAATGCCATAAACAAGTTTGTGGGTTCATTTGGGATCATGCACACAAACATTTAGACTCCTGATAAGATGGGCTTACACCATCTTTAGTTGCCCAAGTATTTTCTAGATATTTGACATGCATTTGGTGGGAGTGGAAATAAGTCGAACTTGATTTTCATTAGCCATCGATTGCTCACCTAGTTTACAATGTTATCTACTAGTTGTTTGTAAACAAAAATAGAAGATCGAAGCCCTTAAGAAGTTTGTAATTATTTTGATAATGTGAAGATGCACTTTCTAGTGGCCCATCAATATATTCGTCCAAACCTAATGATAAGGTGATGTCTATTTACTTCTCCATTCTTGAAATCTCTCAATTTTCTCACAATCTTGCTCTCAAGTTCTATTATTATCGATCAACACCTTCTATTTGGTGGGAAAGATTCACACTCAAGTTTTCGTCCTTAATAATTTGCAAATATCATTTGGCAATCACTTATGAGCAACTATATTGTGGTTTAGTGAAGCTATATAATATATATGGGTCTTTCGTTTAGAACTGGTATGATCAATTCATCCCCCATTTCTAAGTTATATTAGCTAGTTAAGTAACTTTATGTTGTACCCCCCATTTTCGTTTTGTATTCCACGTGGTTAACGAAATTGTTGATAACAAAACTTAGAGGGGAGCATTTAGGTGATTTCGGAGTTCCCCAAGTATCAAATGACCAAACCATATTTTATATTTATAATTTTATTGCTTACTTTGAGTCAAATATAAATGATATATTTTTTTATGGCAGTGGTGCTTTAGACATTGAACAATGTTAAATCATCACATAGCTAAATGCAAAGAATGTCCCGAGATCTCCCCATTGACTTCCGAGTGAAGCACGACGCTATGTTATATGTATGGACATGCATTAACAACTAGAGTGACTACTATCTCGATGAGTTACTCGGCGATCCAATCTTGTTAGTGCATGTTCATTTCACAATTTCATCGTGGTGGGTAAGGTGTTGGGCGTCACCAAATCATGTGACCAGATGTATGTATCAGTATGTATATATATACAAAGGAAGGCGGAAGAAGCAAAGAGAAGACAAGGCAGTGAAGTGTGTATATTTACATATTTGCTCTAAATGTTTTGCTTTTGAAGAAAGAAAAAGCAAAAAGCAAAAAGCAAAAAAGGAAGGGAGACGTATGGATCACGGAAAAGAAAAAGGAGAAGAAAAAGAGAAAAGCGAAAATGAAAAAGAAAACGAAAAACAGGAAAGCAAAAGCAAAAGCAAAAGCAAAAGAAAAAGAGAAACGCAAAAGCAAAAGAGAAAAGGAAAAGGAAAAAAAGCAAAGCCAAAATAGCAGAAGAAGAATAAAAATAAAATTAGAAGATCAGAAATGCAAAATATATTTAGATCGAGAGATGGTGGAAAAGCAGAAGAAGAAGAAGAAGAAGAAGAAGAAGAAGAAGAAGAATATCTGCTTCCCAACCTCAGTCAGCATCGATGGCGTTAAATCAGAAACCCTAACCCCGATCCTTCTGCAACAAGCAAAACTGATCTTACATCCTTTTGTATCCACCTACTAATGGCGCTATCTCAGACACCCTGACCCTGACCCTGATCCTGATCCTAATCCTAATCAGTCTGCAACAGGCAAGCTTTGCTTCTCTATCCTCATGTATGTATGACTTTATTGATTGTGTATCTTATTTTCCACCGTTCTGCTTTTCCTTTTTCTGATCGTTTTTTAAATTTGTTTTTATATTAATTCCAATGATGATGAATGGATCGTCTTCTTGTTAATCTTGGGTTTTTTCCCTGTTATCTTGTTTTTATGCAGTAATGATTTGATCGTACTATAGAGAGATTTTGGAGGCGTTTTGAGTGCATGTAAAGAAGAAGATTAATAATAGAAGGAAAAGATAAGCGATTTTTGTGCTGATTGTTCCAAGAGCTCAGAAGGTGTGGAGAAATACAGGGATACTATCAGGAGGAGACGTACAGTGAAGAGCTTAAGAACGAGAAGATGGTGAAGAGTTTAGGAGGAGAAGAGGGCGAAGAGTTTTAAAGGAAAAGAGAATAACAGTGTGAAGAAGAGCAAAATCTTTTGGGGTTTTAGGCAGAGGTAGGCAGAGAGAGAGAGAGAGAGAGAGAGAGAGAGAGAGAGAGACAAAGAGGGATTGTGCTGGGGAGCATGGTTAAGAAGAATGCTGGCACTGGCCCAGGCACAGTGGCCGTAGAGGCGGACAGCGTGATGGAGGCAGTTGCGAATGCACACTTCTCTGGCCTCCGCCTTGATGAGGTCACCCAGGCCCCCTTCATTGAACAAGTCCCCCGACAGCCATTTGTTATTGGTATGCCCAACCCCTCTCATGTATTTCCCTTGGTATGCTTTTTCTCTTGTGACATGTGACAGAGAAGAGCTCCTTGGTCATGACCAAGCAGCCTTTTTTGTGATTGGTATGTTTTAACTTATTATCATATCCCACAAATAGAATTTTGGTTAATGTTTTGCTTCCTCGTGGTTTTCTTTCAACTCAAAGATAGTTCATTCAACTTCAAACTCTTGGTTTTTGTCTTATGACCACATCCGTTAATAGCTTTTTGTTATTAATATGTTCCTCATTTCTTTCTCTATTGATGGTTTTAACTCAAAATGTGAGATAAAGACTCTCCTATAGTAATTTATTTTAGTGACCAGGTTTATAAAGCACACAGAGTTCTTTGCTGTTGCCTTTTTTGTGATTATTGTCTTCATTAGGTTTGAGCTCAAATTTTATAGCTGTATCTATGATCATGTCGATGAGCAGCTTTTCGTTACTGGCTTATTTCCTTACTTCCTTTTATTTGGAGTAATCTTAACTAAAATGTGAGACAAAAGATAGTTCAAAAATCTTGGTTTTATCTTATGATAATTTTCAAATCATTGATATGTGTATTCAAATCCCTCTATTGGTAATTTAACCCGAACATGTGACACTCGTAGTCTTATCTTGATTCTTATGATCAAGTCTCAAAGTATCCTTTTGTTATTTGTATGTGCTTATGTATTGATCTAGTTTGATAATATCAACTCAAACATGAGATAAAAGATAGCTCAACCTTTTGGTTTTATTTTATGAGCGGAAATCCATATTACATAAACAGTCTTGTGTTATTGTCATGTTTACTCATTCCTGATTTATTTGTGCACTTGTTTCTGATTTATGTTTTCATTATTTCTAGTCTAAGATGTGAAATAAAAGACCATCATCTTCAGAAATTCCGGTTGCATCGTTTAACCAAAGAAGACACTCCCCATGAGGATCCAGTTTACGTCGTATATTTGTACCCACCCTTCAGATTCATAAGCATTTTGCATGCCTGAATCCGTTTGTAGAGAATATCCTCTACCTATGTAATTTCAAATTTCTTCCTGTTAGTTATTTTACATTCATTGTGAGAATCTCTGGATGGTAGCTGTTGTGTAGGTATTGAATTCCAAATTTCTTTCTCTGGTAGTTCTTTTACTTCAAAATTGAGAATATTGGATCGTAGTTCCAGCTCATTAGGTATGAGCAGATTTTGTAATTGGTATTTCTTTTTTCTTCTCTTTGTGTGTGTTGGTTTCCTTAGCTCAAATTTAAATTGAAAAGAATGTTCTGATGGATCAAACTATTGGCACAATCTTATGAAATGGACGTTTTGTCTGCATATTGGTTAAAAATGTTCAAATATGTATTAAGAATGTTTAGATATTGGTTAAGAATATCTATGTATATCAAGGGTTATCATCCTCTCTCAAAATATCAAGAGTGTCTATATGTGCGTTTGTGTATGTAACATATTGATTAAGAATGGTCTTTCTCTCTCTCTCTCTATATATATCAAGAGTTAACGTCATGTCTCTATGTAGCAAGAAAGTTCATATGTAATATGCACATGTTAACAATGTAGATTGAGGCTTAATTTAGTTTTGCTCAGAAGAGTAGAATGGTCATGCTGTAGGTGTTGCTGGGGGTACAGCCTCTGGGAAAACGACTGTTTGTGACATGATCATTCAGCAGTTGCATGATCACCGTGTAGTTCTTGTCAATCAGGTAGTTCTCACTGATTAGTTAGAGCTTGATTGTGATATGAATGCTTGAAGTTCTATGAAAATTCCTGTGCTAGAGAACTCTGGCTGAAATTCTTCTTACAGCTGTTATTCATTTTTATAGGACTCATTTTACCGTGGATTAACCCCAGAAGAGCTCCAGCATGTCCAGGAATACAATTTTGATCATCCAGGTGATTTTCTTGATTATTTCTCCTCTTACCAGGAGGATTTTTTATGCTTTTACTTGTTTGATACTATTAGACTAAGCGAGGCTTAAGAGTTTGTAAATGCAAAGGTTTAGAGCTAGAACAAGAAACATTGTTGATGTCATGTATTAAAGTGGCTTGAAATATCTCCAAAATACCAAATACAGTGATAGGTTCATGATATTCATGATATGAAAAGGAGTGCATGCAACTTTCTGGTTCGTAATTTGAATAGACATTGGGATCTATCAGTACAGGTTGGTATTCTATACAGTGTGGTATTCAAGTGATCATTTCCTAAATCTGTCTGATAGGTATGTAATTGTGTTAAATCTTTATCATATGTGGGAGAATTGGCAATGAGCCTTTATTGTCACTCAAGGAGGTGGCCTTATTGACTGAAAATATGAAGTAGCTAGAAGCTAGATCTTGATTTGGATATCTGGTCTTAGAGTGGACAAGTATCATACACTACTGAAGAGTTTTTCTTGGATCACCACATTGAGAAGGTAAGTGAAGTAAAAGAGAATGAAAGGAAAACGGATATATGTTGCTGTAGCTGGATTGTAGTAAACACCTTTTATTGTATACTCATTCGTACTGATGGATTACCTTAAAACTTACTGATGAATCACTTCAGACTATGAATCAGCGTTCAATGTGAATTATGTGGGTGATGATCAACAAATTACGAAGCTGATCTATATGATGCAGTGGAGGGTGGGAAACAATCAAGGGAATGTCTGTGTATGAGTACAATACTAGGTGTAATGAAAAACTTACAAGGACTTGAGCAGATCACATTGCAAGTGCTGTTCTGAAACTATAGGGTGTCTGATGTGTTCTAAATCATTCTGTACAGCCATTTCATTATTTCTGCTTTCATTGCACCCATCAGTTTTATCTGTGAAGATTAATTTATTTTTAAGGGCTCATATGAGGGTCCTATGGTGGTGTCATGCAGATGCATTTGATACAGAGCAACTTCTTGAGTGTGTTCATACACTTCGACGAGGAGAATCTGTTCAGATACCTATTTATGATTTCAAGACACATCAGCGGTACACAGATACTTTCCGCAAGGTTCAGTATTGCTGTTCAAGCTCTCCTTTTAGTATGCAGGGCATAATTGTTCTCACTGTCAAAACATAAGGAATCTGAACCAACATGTTTGTATGCTAATGTTTCTACTTGTCTCTTAAGTTCTTGAAACTAATTATTGCATGTGCTTTTCCAGGTCAATGCGGCTGATGTTGTAATTTTGGAAGGAATTTTGATATTTCATGATCCTCGACTTAATAGCCTGATGAACATGAAGATCTTTGTAGATACAGGTTAATCTCTTCTAGTTCTGGGTCACTTGGATAAAATCGATTACTATGTTTCTTGTGGTGCTATACTAGGTTTGAGTCTATTGATCGCATTTATCTGCTATTGGTGGCATATAGTCGAAAACATGTGCTACTTAACTAGGAGTAGCTGATATAGCATTTATATGTTCTTTTAATAAGTCGATGTACAGTCTACAGAATGTAGTTATGATTATAATCCATGTACAGCGCAGATGCAGACGTAAGACTAGCAAGAAGAATAAGGCGAGACACAGTACAAAGAGGAAGAGATGTGAACAATGTGCTTGAGCAGGTGACCTTTACAAAACTCGTAGCAATTGTCTTCTCTGAGAATATAATACTCTAACTGCATAATGGATATAGATGTTTATGCTGCATTTGATTCTATAGGAGGCCACTTAAAGTGACAATTTCATATTGATGTGTTAGTAGTATATATTCTGAGATTGAGCCATCTTACAAATGTATTAAGTGAATTAGTTATCAGAAAGATGAAAGGGTATTTTGGTTTTTGACAAGTGTGACATCCCTGGAATTTGTTGCAGTATGCCAAGTTCGTAAAGCCATCATTTGATGACTTTGTGCTTCCAACAAAGAAATATGCAGATGTTATAATCCCTCGTGGAGGGGATAATCATGTTGCCATTGACCTCATTGTGCAGCACATCAGAACAAAACTAGGGCAGCATGACCTCTGTAAAATATATTCAAATGTTTATGTCATCCAAACAACATACCAGGCAATCATTTTATTTGATCAAACTTTCCATTCATGCCTTCGTTTCCGCCTTCCGATAACGACTATTAATATGATGACTTGACTATCCAGATTCGAGGTATGCACACGCTAATACGAGACCAGGAAACAACAAAACATGATTTTGTGTTTTATGCTGATCGATTGATACGGCTGGTAATTCTTGCACGTGTTTAATTTTTTATTTTGCTCATTTACTTTGTAAATTGAACTAGACTGGTTGTCTAAATTCAAGTTTAAGATTGAGAGCATGTCCACTTTGTTACTTGTTTTTATAACACAAATTTATGTTTGTAGGTTGTGGAACATGGTCTTGGTCATTTGCCTTTTACAGAAAAACAAGTTGTCACTCCCACTGGTGAGTTTTCCATTCTAAACTATCCTATATTGATTGGTGACTAAACAAAGCAAAGCATACAAGGTTTTGACTTCTTAATGTGTAATCAACCCTTCCTTTTGATTGACTTGATTGAGTTTTCAGATAAATAAGTAATCATAGAACTCCATTGACTTTACCTGTGGATCTTAGCTCTGCTTATATCTGTTTATTGCATAACAAGAAAGTAGACCTTCCAATAGAAGATCAGGAAACTTATCTGTTTATTCTCTGGGAGTTGGGGATCAAGCCAAATAAATTATATTTATGGGCGATTATTTTGTATTACTGAAGACAATTTAGTGAGGCCGGACTAACATTGGAACGGGGATACTAACTTATGAATCTGACAGGAGTATCCAAAATGAACTACTTTTATTGTTACAGTGTGTTTTGCTGGACAAATGTTGCTTGCTTTTTATGCAAATGCTTGTTTTCATTTCGTCTGTTTTGTGTGTACAATATGCAAAATATTGAAATGTCCCTTTGTTTTATCGAGTCAACTTTTATCTTAAAATCCATTACTTTATGCATTAAAGTATATTAACGGCAACGTCTTCTGCCTAAATACAGGTTCTATCTACACTGGAGTAGACTTTTGCAAGCAACTTTGCGGTGTTTCGATTATTAGAAGGTTAAAATGCGTGTAATTTTTGTGTGTCTTCCGTTTCTGTCTGTGTTTATGTTTATAAATAAGCTTTAAGGAAGATAGAATCAGTCTGCTGGTGTGTTTTTGTATGCCTTTGACATTTATTTTGATTCTAATCGATAAGATCAGATGCATATAGAATCTGTCATGAGTGTGTTAAAAATATATTGGGAAAAGCAATGGCCATTTACCTTGTAATATGCGTGCATCTATGCTCTTGCCATGACTCATCTGTCCTTGTGTTATTAATCTATGTTTTAGGAAATCCATGACGTTAGTATATGTAATTTGTATTTGAACATCTTCTAAATTGAAGAAACAGCCATTGCCTGCTGGTTGTAGGAATGTTCTGTAAGCAAGGGCTATGTACCTCATAATATGCATGCATCTACTATCTTGCACGTACTCATCTGTCCATTTGTTATTCATCTATCTTTTTAGGAAGTCCCTAACATAAGTGTATGTGAAATGCTTTGGAACATCTTCTAGATTGTAGAAGTTGCCAATTGGTGCTAGTTGTAGCACTGCTCTTTCTGCTTCACAGCATGTGTTAGTGTTGCGAATCTTGCTAGGTTGTTTGGACATCTTCTAAATTGTCGAAGACAGCCATTGGCTTCTGGTTCTATGAATTTTCTGTCTGCTTCACAGCATGTGTTAATGTACCGAACCTTGCTAGGTTCTTGGTGTGACATAATGATAACGGCATTAAAATAAGATTCTTACCTAATTATGGAGATCTTGAAAAAGTTTAATATCCATTAGGTTGATGGGCAATGTACATAGAATGTTGTTTCAAAAACATTATTTTCATATGTTCTCTGTTAGTGGGGTGTATGTGGGAGGGTGAGATTTGTTGTACATGTTAGTCTTAGGACTATGTTTTTGGTGGTGTAGTGTTTTGTGCTCACATAATATTAATGGCAGTGGTGAAAGTATGGAGAATGCATTGCGTGCTTGCTGCAAAGGAATCAAAATAGGGAAAATTCTTATCTATCGCGACGGAGATAATGGTAAACAGGTGAGAATCTCATACCAATTATCTGTGCACTTGTTCTGAGTGATGCAATATTTCTCTCTAAAATCTGGTGCCACAGTTGATCTATGAGAAGCTACCTCGAGATATTGCGAAGCGTCATGTGTTGCTGTTGGATCCTGTACTTGCAACAGGTATATATAGTAACAAGTGATTCCAGATAACTTATATACTTGAGTATTTCATGTTTCACTTCACTTATTCAAAAAGTAAATTGCATGCATAATTAAGAAAATTACATTTCTATTAGGCCACTAATGAAGCATTTCTCTATATTATTAATAAAATTAATTTTCATTTCTAATTAATCCACCATATTAAGGTTTGGAAACATATTTTGGTAGTTGTGAATCTATGATGTACCCATATAATTATGTTTATAGCCATATCCGTGTATATACAATGTATAGTGTACATTCATGTATATAATATAATATACATATTTTAGATGTATTTATTATCGGTTACTGTTTCAGGGCATTCAGCAGCTCAAGCTATTGAGTTATTGGTGCGAAAGGGGGTACCAGAGGATCACATAATTTTCTTAAACCTAATCTCTGTAAATTCCTTGCAATCCCTACAATATTTTGCTGGTTGTCAATGTTTTAAATACACTCAAGTTAAATGCATTTTTTCCTGGAGGATCAGATAATGTTCTTAAGCCCAACGTCTGTAGATCCCTCATAACTCTTTACTTTTTTGCTTCTCCTCCAATTTTTCATTTAAAAACATTACACTCAAAGTAAATTTTATTTTTCTTTATATACATGGGCGTGGATCCACCTATGATTATCAACCAATATACATAATGGCGTTCTTACCATTAAAACCAATACACGCTTCATTTAATGAAAATATTTGGTCTGTTTTGCTCTTCTGACAGTCTCCTGAAGGCATCCATGCTGTTTGTAAGCGATTCCCATTTTTGAAGATTGTGACATCGGAGATTGACTCTGGTTTGAATGAAGACTATCGAGTTGTTCCTGGAATGGGAGAGTTTGGTGATCGTTATTTCGGAACTGATGATGATGCACCTGATGTTCCTTATGCTATTGCTACTACGTTGCGAAAATTCCATAACAAAAACTCAACGACAAAATTTTGATTCCCCAATTAAGTTTCAATATTTCTTCAGGATAAGAGCTTCAATAATTTCTTCAGTTCTTACTTAAATCCTCTGAAAGAGGGATAAAAAATGTATCGAATGAGAAAATCTGATATTAATTTTGATTTGTAGGTTCATTCAATGCCAAATGTTCCAGTCAATTTGCTAGACATGGGAATAAGAGTTTTTTCTTTGTTTCTTCCTTCGGCAAGAAGGGATAGAGAATCCATTGTTGGATGTTAATTGCATTTATATGATTATTCTATGAGTTTTTATTCAGTGGCCGCCCACTAGTTTTATGCTGAGTTTTAAAGTCTGTCTGATAGGGAAGAGGCATATCTAAATGGATAACAAGCTAACCTTCATCAAGGGGAATGTTTGCCAACTTGGTAAATTTTGTATTTATTTTTGTATATTGTTTATGAGAGTTTTGATAGAATATAGGAAATTGGGTTGACATCAAAATCGTTTATGGGAGTTGATAGAATATAGGTAGAAGTAGACTTTTCCTCTTTGATTGATTGAATGATAAATCCTTTCCTTTTGTTATTTGTGAGTTGTTTCGTGTCATGAGGTATATGTTTCATGAACTAAAAATAAACCTCACTATCTTTCTATCCATCTATATACTTTTTCATGATATTTTTCTTTTGCCAAGAATGAGGTTCCCAGAAAAGGATTTAAGAAATTTTTGTGCCTTATTTCTCGCTGTGGAAAGATCCATATTTAGCCTATGAATCTAGTGCTCCTACTCATGTTCCAGTTAATTAAATCTTGGTCGAATTATATGAAGGGCTATGAGCATGCTTGATATTCTCAAGTACAACATTAGAATAATTGCTATTTTCAAGAGCCGAGCTTTTCAAGATGTTCCTTGTCATCATTGATTCGTTGTGCTCCCAATGAAGTATGTTGGATTTTCTGTGATTGTTCCATTTGTATCTTTGTATTTGGTGGCCAATGTTTTATGTCATTGGAGATCAATAGGTTACATATTAATATTCCAAAGCATCTGATCCTTTTGAACTTTGTTAACTAAAATTGGCATTAAATATTGATCGGGATCTGAAATGATTTGCATGGGTAATGGATACAAACAAATACAGAGTGATAAATTGAACATAAATGGATCTGAAATGATTTGCATGGGTAATGGATACAAACAAATACAGAGTGATAAATTGAACATAAATGCAAATGCCTGAGCCGTAAACGCAATGGCTAGTTACTCATCTGCTACTACCAAATAAGCTTGTCACTATTTTGGGTAGTGCATTAAAATACTTGCCCACTTTACATTGTATATCCAATGGATCCAACGAATTGCTGACATTTGAGTGATTTGACTTTATTGACTAAACAACTTGGCATTTACTTTGAGCCATTTACTTTGTGCATTTAAGTATATTGTTGTAATGGTCTTTGCACAACAATGAAATTTATTAGCATTACCTAGACTAATGGGAAGCATGTTCGAAAAGTCTGTTGTATCTTACTCCATAATGATTTTCAATAACTTTCATGCACCTAAATGTATTGGTTGTTGATTTGTGCATGTGTGTTTTGTGAGATATACTCTTGAACATCATAAGATCAAAATGCATTTGTCTTAGTTGACGTAATCCAAAAATCAATAGAATGCTGTAATATGGATGTTGGAATAGTAATAGAATGAAATGTATATAATGGTGGCTGCACACTCAATGTTATCTATATACCTATCATTGTTGATGGTAAACTCATTGAATTCATAGGTATAGTGCCCTTGCAACCCAAAATATCTAAGGGTTTTCACATACCTCTTAGTGCTTTAAACTTCCATGGGCTAAATGGCCACACTCCCTCTAAGAAGTTGGCTGCAAAAAGGATCCTTCTAGTTGGTCTCGTTTTTAAGGTAACTAACATGACAAATCACTCCACTAGCTAAAAGAATGGGGTTATATTTTTAAGGGAAAAGTACCAGGATACCCATGGAAGTTCGTCTATTTACCAGAATGCCCCTGGAAGTTCCAAATTTACCAAACTACCCCTATGTACAAAAAAATACACTTTATAAAGTAATTATACACTCAAATCTACAAGCCCTATTTACCAGAATACCCTTAAAACACACATTTCTTTACTTAAGAGATTCTTTGGGTCCTTTGTACTTACTTTATAAAGTGTATTTTTTTGGACATAGGGGTAGTTTGGTAAATTTGGAACTTCCAAGGGCATTCTGGTAAATAGACGAACTTCCAGGGGTATCTTGGTACTTTTCCCTATTTTTAATAGAAGGTTGATGAAACATAAATAGAGAAGGATCTTAACATCAGATTGACATATTGTCAATCCACTTGTGTTTCTTAATGCCCAATTTACATCACGATGTAACAACAAGGACAATGTATTGTTGGTAATAGTATACATCAAGCCAAAGATGATCTTGTCTTTGACATATCGATATATCCTTTTGAACTACAACCATGTGTGCATGTGTAGGTGCTTGCATGGATTTGATGACAATGCTAACAACATATGCAATATCTCGACTTCAAATGATAAGATCAATAAACTTTCCTACTATTTGTTAATATCTCTTTGCATAATCAATAAAGCATTAATACCTCAAGATTTGTAGTTATTTCCATTGGGGTTTTAATGGGTTTACAATCATGCATGCCAAATGCCATGCACTATCAGTACATAATGACATGCATATGCCCAAAACACCTTTATAACATTCATTTCAAATATCAAGGCTCTCATAAAACCTTAAGAAATGTGGATTTTTTGTTTAGTTACTTCATCGAATTCAGGTGTATACCTCAATGTTATGTATCTCATTATTTTGGATTCTCATTAAGTTTATGTCAAAGACATTCACCACCACCACCACCACCATCAATTCTAAAAGCTTTTAATTTTCTTTTTTCCAAAAAGAAAAACTACTTCCATTAGTTAAGGCAATGTACATAGGATAATTTACAACTCATATCTTACAAGCCATCTTGCATGTCAAAAGAAAACAATATGTGTAGAGGAAACAACAAAAACAACTCCAAAACACCACATCATTCGATGCGCATAGCATTACCTGAATGCATACTCTCCATGTGAGCCTCATACAACCCGAATTCAGCATATACGTCCTCCATTCACTTCTCATGGCAACACCCATCTAGATGTTAGGTACACTCGAAGGGAACAACCACCGTGGTGGTTGATAATTCCACTTCGCTTTACCATCCACCATCTGTAGCATCGATGAACCACCCCAGTTCAGAAGGAATCGAGCTCTAGCTTCTTCACTTGCGTCAAAGGGCCCTTGAAGACTTTCAAACTCTCCTCGTAACGTAGAAATAAGATTAAACCAGATCATCATTAAATTCTCAGCCGGTGGGGTTCGCTTACCTGCGAAAGTCTCCTTGCACCTAGATACCCACACTTGCCAAACCGTAAGGCCGACCACTAATAACCATATGTCCACGTAGCGTTCATGTAAGAAGAATGAACCTCCTTGCGCTCGTTGTACAGTTCCTTGCATCACCTTTAAAGAATAACTGTTTCCATTCCACCCTTGAAACCACGAAGTCGATTCAGTGGCCAAACAAGTGAACCTCAACCCTGAACCGAGTCAAGATTCTTAAGCTCCTCAT
>NW_028230774.1:0-33228 GCF_043228905.1 Azolla caroliniana
GCCTATGATGTCATAGTCGCAATCCTCAGAATGTCAGCGTTAGGAAAGTCGTCATAGTCCCTCACTGCATTATCTCCATTATCCACTCTGCTTAAGAAATTAGCTACGGCATGCTTCGTGCCTGGCTGATGCTGAATTGCGAAATCGAACTCCTGGAGCAGCAACATCCATCTGGCCAGCTTCCTTGTCAGTGCCTGTTTATCAACTAGATACAGTAACGCTGCGTGATCTACGTGAAACGTAAATGTGCGCCCTAGCAAATAATGCCGGAATTTTTTGATGCTATATACCATTCCCAAGGCTTCTCGTTCGGTTGTGGAGTAGTTCCTCTCGGCAGTTGATAGCTTACGACTGGCGTAATAGACCGGTCTGTACCAATTCAGCTCTGTGAGTTGCATCAATGCACTGCCTATTGCTATATCTGAGGCATCCACAAAGACGTGAAAAGGTTTAGCCCAATCTAGTGGTTGTACGACCGGTACTTGGGTTAACATTATCTTGAGTGTGTTGTAAGCTTTCTCTCCTATTGCCGTCCACTTGAAGGGCGTTCGACGTACGATGGCGTGTAATGGGGTCGCAAAATTTGCCAAGTATCGTAACATGTGGCTATGCCAACGTATTTGACTTAGGAAGTGGCTGAGGGTTTTGGTATTAGTCGGAGTCTTTGCTTCAATGATCGCCATGATTTTGTTCGGATCCACCGCTATCACTTCCTTGCTTACGATGTGTCTGAGAAATGCCCCACTCGTGACGCCAAATGCACATTTGGCCAAATTAAGGTTGAGGTGTGACATACGACAACGCTCCAAACAAACTCGGAGATGGCCCAAATGTTCTCCTCGTGTTCCATATACCGTGATATCGTCGAGAAAGACTTGCATAAAGGCGGGTATGTACTCCCCAAAAATCTCTGTAATTATTTGTTGGAAAATGGCAGGCGCCGTCTTTAGCCCAAACATCATGAACATAGCGAAGAAAACACCCCAATCCGTGACGAACATAGTCTTCTCTTGGTCGTTAGGGTGCATGTGTACCTAATTGTATCTGCCAAAACCGTCTAGAAAGCTATACATGTCATGGCCCGTGACCGCGTCTACTACACTATCGGTGAAGGGTAAGGCGAACGCGTCCATAATCGTCATGACGTTAAGATTACGATAATCCACGTAAATGCGGATTTTATCATTTTTCTTTGGTACCACGACTATCGGGCTCAGCTACGTGGTCTGCTTCACCGGCCGGATAAACCCTGCTTTTAGAAGTTTGTCAATTTCTTCTTTTATGTGAACCGCGTAATTCGGGTTCATTCGATAGTGACGTTGCTGCACCGGTTTTGCGTTGGTGGACAAGTTGATCTTCTGCTGGTAAAATTTTGGATCCAACCCTTGCATGTCCTCATGTGACCATGCGAAAACATCCTTATATTCCTTGAGCAGCTAGACTATCATTGTCGTCTTCTCACTTGGGATCAAGTCCTTCGCAATTGAGAGTAGTCGAGGTTCCGATATAGACTTCTTCTAATGCCAAAGCGGTGACTCACCATGAGATTTCCATTTCTCTCTCGAACGGTGCGCGTGCTCTACTTAACTCCATTAGAGACTCTTGGTTCGGTTCGTATGCAACTTCCTGAAGCGTATTAGTTGGGACATATTCTGCATCGGTTTCTATTACGTCAATTTTGAATAATGGAACGATCCGCGGGTGATCCTCTAGGTACACCTCAAGCTTTGTATCATCTACTCCTTCTAGCATATGTATATCTTCAGTGTATAATGGCGTTATGCCCTTGGTTGGTGCCGCCGTTTCCTAAGTGGACACGCGAACTTTGCTTCGGCGTCGCTGGAAGTTGATACAATTATGCTGTCAATTTTGTTTGATGTTGGCTGAGCGTAGCCAAGGTTTGCCGAGAAACAGAGTACGTCAGACTTGCCTCTTTCTACTACCGGAGGCGTATTAGTTTCTGCCGGGACTACTTGTTCGTCACAATTATGCTGAAGTCGCCTGTTATTCCGGGGTTGTTGACGGTATTCTTGGCGTGGCTCTTGACGCCGGTCGTCCTCTGAACTTTCGTCATAACGGCACTGGTCCTTATGCTGACGATTGTTTCCATTTGGACGAGCCCCATTGAATCCTCGATGATTGTTTGTAGTTCGTTGATTGTCGTAACGACGCCCCCCCACCCCCCCGATTGTAATGGTTGGTACTCTGATATTCTTCCTCTTCTTGATCTTCTTCATCGGAGTACGGGTCGGTGTTACGGTTTTACGATACTAGCGCTCCATGCGCTGATTCCAGCCTATATACCGGGGACGTTCTTCATGCCGTCCTAAATCATTCCTGCGAGATTTCTGTTCTGGCTCCATACGCTGTACTACGGATGTGGGCTTATTTAGCATATTATACTCGCATTGGTCCACCGTGTGTGTCCATGAATGGCAAATGGGGCAATGTATTCGCATGTTACATTCGACCGCGGAATGTCCAGAGTTTAAACAGATGGTACACTGAATGGCCTAGCGAAATCGATGCTCCTCTTCCTTAGGCAACGCCTATCGTAGCGATGCCGTGGACAGTCCCTTTCACACTGTGCGTGTTCAGCGTCGTCCGGATAGGCCGTCTTAGAGCTGCCAAGAACGTTTCCTTGGCCTCTTCATCTACCAGGGTCTGTGTAAGGTTCCGCCGTAGACTGAAATCCGCTATGGATTCTGTGGGAAGTTGCTTGATGGTATAGAACTGCCCGATTATTTCATGTTGTGGCACCTTCCGATGAAAAAAACGCAAGAACGCCGATTGCAGCTGGTCGAAGGTTGTGATTGCTACCAAATCCATCTAGGAATGCCAACACGATTCACATTCCAAACATTGAGGAATAGCCGGGTGTGGCTAGTGGTGTTTGCTTCTCCGTTGAAGTGGGGGTATGAGAAAGCCATCCAGGACGTTGTGTTGATGATCGGTAGGGGAAAATTCCTGCTTTCGCGATGTGGACTATTGTGGCGTTTAATCGCACTCCCTTGGTCGTGTGACGATAGGGTTTCGTGGTTGACGTCGCGCTATTCTGTGAGCATGGAGTCTACTGTGTACTCCTAGAAGGAGTAGTCGTGGTCACTGAGGCGGGATTTCCGCTTAGCATGCTCTTCTGTCTAGCGCGTGATAGACCTCGTTAGTGGTCGATCTTGTCGGGTCAGTTCTCTGGCTCGTTTATGGCTAGTCATCCATACCTTGTTGCTCGTCTGTGCTAAACCACAGTCCCACCAGGCGTGCCAAAAGTGTTGCCAATTAGGAACACGATCTACTCTTAGTCCTTTCAGGTAGACTTCAAGGTGATTGTGGTGCAAGGAATAGATCCGTATGTGCGCGAATCATAACAGGCTTACAAAGCAAAGCGTATCGTTAGGCGTGAAGGGAGACCAGTACAACCGAAGCTCACCAGTGCGTGATCTCATATGCACACTTACCCTACGCTTACTAGCCAATAGTTACCAACAGAGTGTTGAGAAATCATTTGGTCAAATAGCAATAAACGAACTATGCTGAAAATATGAATCACAGATATGCTAGAAAAGGAAAAGAACAAACAATGGTGCACAAAGATTTAACGTGGAAACCCTAAAAAATAGGAGAAAACCACAGGAACAGAACTTCACTATGTATAGTGGATATACAACGCTCCTTCGAGTGTATCAGCCATGTACGGCTCTTGACGTCTGTTGTTACGCACACATCTATGGCGCTGCTCACACTCACTCTCTTTGTCTCTCACGCTCTCGTGCTACTGTTGTCCTCTCTGTTCTACAATCTCGTTTTTCCCTAAGTGTATTTATACTTATACACTGACTGTATGGGCTATTTACAAATGTAGCCTCTGCTACGTGTCATTCTTATTATTGCTATAATAATAATAGTTGAACTGCCAAACAGTCGACTCACTGTTTTCGACTCTTCGACTGTCGGGTTTCTGAATAGTTGGATCTTCCCTTTCTTCGACTGTCAGCACTCCTTGGTCCGATCAGTCGGCTCCTCGTAGTCATCGACTGTCAGCAATTTCTGGACAATCGGTTCCTCCTCCCACTGGAGGGACATATTCCCAACAAACTCCCCCTTCACTCCTGTGGAAGGAAGTCAAGCAGTCCTGTCTTTTGTCGACAGACTTTGAGTTTGTCCATAGGTAGGTTCTTCGTCAGCATGTCGGATCCATTGTCGTTTTTATGGATCTTCACCAAGGAAAACTCTCCTTGTTCAACTCTCTCCTGCAACCAGTGATACCTTCTCTATATATGCTTGGTCCGAGAGTGGTATGCAACATTCTTGGTAAGATGTATGGCACTCTGGCTGTCACAGTGAAGCAAGAGCTCCTTTTGCTTCATTCCTAATTCGTTGAGAAAAATTTTCATCCAGATCATCTCTTTGCCGGCCTCTACCTTGCCATATACTCTGCTTCTGTAGTCGACAAAGCTAAAGACTTCTGCAGTCATGACTGCCACGACACTGCTCCCCCTGCATAGGTCATCACGTACCCTGACATGGATCGGCTCGAGTCGACATCTCCTGACATGTCTGAGTCGATAAACCTTCCAACACAGGTTTTCTGACACCATACCTTAGGCACACCTCTGAGGTGCCTTTTAAGTACTTGAGTATCCACTTCACCGTTGCCCAGTGTTCTCTTCCTCGATTACTCATATATTGGCTTACTACTCCTACAACAAATGCTATGTCAGGTCTCGTACAGACCATAGGATACATTAGACCGCCAACGGCTGAGGCATATGGTACCTTCCTCATCTCGGCCTTTTCCTTCCCCCCTTTCGGGCACTACTTCGCATTCAATCTTCAACTTGTCGGCAACATTGAGCCCACCGGCTTTGCATCTGACATGTTAAATCTCTCTAGGATCTTCGTCACATACTTCTATTGTGACAACCATAACACCTTTTGAGTTCTGTCTCGAACTATGTGCATTCCTAAGATCTGTTTAACTAGTCCAAGGTCTTTCATGGCAAATGATTTGCCGAGAGCTTTCGTCAAGCTTCCAATCTTCCTTGTATCTTGACCGACTATCAACATGTCATCGACATATAGCAAGAGAATCAAGAATTCTCCTTCTTCGTACCTTTTCACGAACACACAGTGATCGGCCTGTGTTTACTGGAGCTGATATTCCATTATGAAGGACTCGAACTTCTTGTACCATTGGCGTGGAGCTTGTTTCAGACCGTACAAGCTTTTCTTTAGTCAACACACCAAATTCTCTTTTCCTTTCTCCTCAAAGCCTTCGGCTTGCTGCATATAGATTTCTTCTTCTAGCTCCCTGTGTAGAAATGCGGTTTTGACATCCAACTATTCGATCTCCAAATCCATACTGGCCGCTATGCTCAGAATAGTTCGGATGGATGTCATCTTAACGAATGGTGCGAATATCCCTTCTTCTGTTGGAAACCCTTCACCACTATATGGGCTTTATACCTGGGCTCATTGTCAGCTCCAGTCTTCACCTTGTAGACCCACTTATTCCTGAGTGCTCTCTTTCCTTTCTGCAGCTCTACTAGGTCGTAGGTGTAGTTCTCGTGCAAGGATTCCATCTCATCTTGCATCGTGCTCAACCATTTCTCTCTGTGCTCATCGGCAATGGCTTCTTCGTAGCACTCCGGTTCACTTCATCAGTCAAGAGGATGTATTGACTAGCATATGTAGTCGGTGATTACCTCTCCCTGAGTGGGTATCTTCTTCCACTCGTTGTTGGCTCTCTTTCAGATGTCTCTGCCAACTCTTCTCTTTGCTCGGAATTCTGCTTATCAATCGGCCTCTCCTGGTTGGGTAATTCCAACTCATATTCATCAATTGGCCTTTGCAGCTCTTCCGACTCTAACTCATAGTCAATCGGTCTCTCCGAATTGACCGACTCGGATTTGGCTTTGTCAGCCAGCGGTCTCCTTACAGCTGTCGGTGACGACTCACTTGGCCTTAAGTTGATGGTAGTCGGGGTTGACTGGGTAGTCGATTCCGACTTCTAGAAAGACTACATCCCGACTTCTCACTACCTTCTTGTTGACTAGGTCCCATAGCCTGTAGCCAAATTCATCTTCCGAGTATCCCATGAATATGCATGCTTTTGACTTGCTGTCGAGCTTTGACCTCTGATCTTTCGGTACATGTATGTATGCCAGACATCCTAACACCCTCAGATGCTGGTAGGAGACATCCTTCCCTATCCACACCCTATGTGGGACATCACCCTTCAATGGTATTGAGAGAGACCTGTTGATCAGATAAACAATTGTGTACATCACCTCAGCCCAATAGGATTTCGCTAGTTTCGCATGAGAGAGCATGCTCCTTACTCTCTCCATGATGGTTCACTTCATCCTCTTTGCAAGCCCGTTCAACTCTGGGGTCTTTGGCACTGTGTATTCGATCCGAATACCTTGGCTCTTGCAGTATTCCTCGAACTTCCGACCCGACTCTCTTTCGGCTCTTGCCTAGAACTCCTTGAAAACCGACAGTACTTGATCCTTCATCTTCAGTACAAAGGCCCATGTCTTCCGACTATGGTCGTCAATGAATGTCACAAAGTATTGTCCACCTCGATGCGATGGAGCATCAACATAGCACACGTCCGTGTGTACTAGGTCTAGCGGCACTTCTCTTCTCCTCGGTGGTCTTGTGTGGAATACTGCTCTATTTTGCTTTTCGACTAAGCAGTTGAAGCACTTCTCCAAGTGCACTCCCTTGACTTCTGGCAGAAGTTTCTTGTCTGCTACCAGGTGCATTCCCTTCTCACTCATGTGGCCTAGCCTCTTCTGCCATATTTCTCCTACCGAGTCGGCTGCCACATTTACTTCCGATTTGCACAGTCGGGCATGCATCATATATAATGTGCCTTCTTTTTGTGCTCGGGCCACTATAAGATTTTCTCGACAGAACTTCCACTTGCCATTTCGAAAGCTACCACTATAGCCTTCTTCATCTAACCTTCCTTTCGATATAAGATTCAATATGATATTAGGGACGTGTCGAACATCCTTCAGAGTCAATCGACACCCTGTCGATGTCGTTAAGCAAACACTTCCGACTTTGGTTACCCTGCACTCTCCACTGTCACCCATCTTTACATAGTCATGATCCCCGACTATGTAAGTCGAGAAATACTCTCTCGACGGAGTTGTGGAACGATGCCCCAAAATTAATCACCCACGTGCAAGCTTCACTTGCAAGATTTGCACTCGTCTGTTCACAAATGGACAGGAGTTCTTCATTGCTCGTAGGAATGGCCGAAGGGTTCTTCTCGTCCGGAATCTTCCTGGGTTTGACATTATTTCCGACACTCTTATCTTTCTTTAAGTGTCGACAGTCCTTATGGAAGTGTCCAGGCTTTCCACAATAAAAGACACGGGCTTACTTCTCGACTTCGATCTGGTTTGGGATTTGTTCGTTCATTGCGGACTTCTTCTTCGCCAGTCTCTTCATTACCAATGTAGCCTCTGCTACGTGTCATTATTATTATTGCTATAATAATAATAGTCGAACTATCAAATAGTCGACTCACTATTTTCGACTCTTCGGCTGTCGGCTTTCCAAACAGTCGGATCTTCCCTGTCTTCGACTGTCGGCACTCCTTGGTTCGATCAGTCGGCTCCTCGTAGTCATCGACAGTCTGCAACTTTTGGACAGTCGGTTCCTCGTCCCACTAGTGGGACATATTCCCAACACAGAGTAATAGACTGAATCAGTAGACGATTTGCAATGGCAAGGGAATCAGAGAAGATAGTACTGTATTATAGAAGGTAGCTCTCAAAATACACGCGAGCTCTTTAGAGAGGATTTCCGCCCTTTATATACCCAGGGCTTTTAGTCCGTTACGCTCCTAGCGTGAACCATTACATGCATTTCTTTAACGCTTCTAATAATATATTCTATTCGTTTAAGCGTTAGGTCTGACGGACAACACCGGCGGACAACAGTACGACCCAAAACAAAATGTAGAAAATGAAGAAGACAATGAAAATAAAGACAAGGATAAATCTGAAAATGGAAGAGGGTAAAAGCATGCGAGTGGAAACACTATTATAGCTAATTAGCTACTAAAATGGCCATAGCTAATTAGCTATTTGTTTAGCTAGTCTTTTTTGTGGGAAAATCAAATATTTGAAAAACTAATTTATGAAAAAACTCAAATGTTTGAACTTCTGTTTCAGACGTAGTGGAACTTGGGGAATAACACCATCATCTAAGGTCGACTTCAATGTCATCAATCTCCTGTTTAGCCTAAGTTTGATTTTGAACGCAGATGGAGTACTCAGAGCACGAACGCAGACGTAGCTCCCACAACAGCAGAAAATCGACATTGTAGATTGAGCGCTACAACACAGAACCCGCTCGATCATCGTCTAGGTATGTTTCAGTTACAGAAACCCCAAACATTTGTTTTTTCTTTTTGACTACTGTCTGAACTTTGGTGCCGATTCATATTTCCCCAAAATCGAATAGGACGAAGTCCTTGGAGTCCCATACCAGGATGTCTCGCAGATCGGGGAGTAGTAGCAGGTGTGTTTATATTACTTTTTTTGTGTTTAATCCTGTCTTTAGTGATGATTGGGGTTTTTGATTGAAATTTCTGATTAGGGTTTTTGTTTATAAATTTCTGATTAGGGTTTGTGATTGAAATTTCTGATTAGGGTTTCTGATTGAAATTTCTTATTAGGGTTTTTGATTATAAATTTCTGATTAGAATTTCTGAATAGGGTTTTTGGTTACAAATTTTGATTACAGATTAGAATTTCTGAATAGGGTTTTTGTTTATAAATTTCTGTTTAGGATTTTTTATTAGGGTTTGTGATTGAAATTTCTTATTAGGGTTTTTGATTATAAATTTCTGATTAGAATTTCTGAATAGGGATTCTGGTTACAAACTTCTGATTACAGATTTTGATTAGGGTTTCTGATTTCAAACTTCTGATTACAGATTTTGATTAGGGTTTCTGATTTCAAATTTCTGAATACAAATTATGATTAGGGTTTCTGATTTGCTAAGTTAAAGATTTTGCACCATTTTTGTTGTTGTTGATTGGGGTTTCTGATTCAGACATATTCTGATTTTGCACTATTTCTGATTTCTGAAATGATATTTCAGATGGCTCGTTCCTCCGTATTCGAGAGTGCTAAACTTCGCAAAATTTTGCGAGACAAAGGAGGACTTCCACAACACCTATGGTCTATCACTCGAGGGTGTTGACCTTGCTGTCCTAAGTGATAAATTGATCAGTGATGTAGACTGGATGACAGTATATACAGTGCCTAAAGTCAAAGGCAAGGTCAAGCTGAAGCATGTACGAGCCGACTTGTACGATGACTGCATGAGGCTGCACCAGAAAGTTCATCAGGAGATCCCAGTCAACAATGAGTTGTCAGTTTCATTTGCTAGAGCATTTGCATATGAGTACTGCAAAACAACGAAGGAATCTAGAGACCCTGAAATTTATAGGGTAGCTTGGGCAGTCTATGGTGAGGCATCGGTAAAAAGATGTTGAAAGATGGGGACCTTGGCACAAAAAATAGACAGATTTTGGAGCATGGTAGCTGTTGATGCAACTGCCGACTCCCAGCAAGACTTGGGGCATACACCACATTGACACCCAAGGAAAGCCAATGTCGATGATACAGGTGAGACATTGGTTAGCTATATCCTAAAAAATGTCCATGAAGCCTATGAGACATTGGCATTTTTTAAGACTGATTTAGAGAAAGCCACAATGGCTCCTGCAATGGAGAGCAAAGTTACTTCCGCTTTTACAACGATTAGAAATAAGATTCAGGTAACTATTGTTTTGCTAGTATGTGATTGTGTTATAAATAACTTTGAGGGTAAAATGTGCTAATCAAGCATTATCTGGAATAGGTTGCACAATAGGAGCTTGAATTAGAGGGGCCACTATATCCCCAGCATAAAATACAACTGCAAATAGAGATCCAGGTTCTTTCAATGAACCTGGACCTTCTAGGTGTAAATACTGTTGCAGATTACAATTTGGATAAGCTTCAAGTAAGTTAACGATTCCTGGGCAAAGTTGGTGTATCTTTCAACAACAGGAATAATTAATCGGTAAATTTCTCTGTTGCGTTGAAGGAACAATACATTCATCAAGAACAGGTAGTTAGTTGCCTTAAGAAGCAACTACATTTTGTGGAGGGAATGGTAAGGACTAGACAGGATTTGGACCTGAACATTCTTGCTCCCTTACCAAATGAAGCAGAACTAGAAAATGATTTATTGACAGTTCAAGCACGTTGCATCGCTTGCGGGTTAGGTGTGGAGGACAAAACTGCGTCTTTGTTGGTTCACCTACAACCATGCAACCACACATACCATCTGCTTTGTTTTCAACATGCCTGTCGAATTGCTGCATTCTGTTTGGGAGATTGCAGTACAACTCTACCAAATGAGTGGAGAAAACTAACAGGTATACCATACTGTAGCTAATAAGCTTAGTCTTTTCTAATTAGCTAAGCCGTAAAAAGTATGGAAACTATTTTGCTGCTACCATTGTAGCTAATTAGCTACTACCATAGTTGATTAAAGTAGCTAATAGCTATCCTATTAGTTAATTAGCTACTGCCATAGTTTACTACAATAGTTAATTAGCTAAGTCGCAGCTAGTTAGCTACTAGTGAATTAGCTATCCTACTGGCAGCTAATTAGCTAATGCCAGCTAGTTAGCTACTAGCTAATTAGCTATCCTACTGGCAGCTAATTAGCTAATGCCAGCTAGTTAGCTACTAGCTAATTAGCTACTCATAGCTAATTATCTAGCACCATAGTTGTGTAAAGTAGCTAATTAGCTATCCTACTAGCTAATTAGCTACTGGCAGCTAATGAGCTAGTAGCTAATTAGCTATCCTAGTAGCTAATTAGCTATGGTACTAGCTAATTAGCTAGTACCATAGTTGTGTAAAAAAGCTAATTAGCTATCCTACTAGCTAATTAGCTACTGGCAACTAATTAGCTATCCTAGTAGCTAATTAGCTACTGCCATAGTTGTGTACCATAGCTAATTAGCTAGTAGGATAGCTAATTAGCTACTACCATAGTTGTGTAAAGTAGCTAATAAGCTATCCTAGTACCTAATTAGCTACTGGCAGCTAATTAGCTATCCTAGTAGCTAATAAGCTATCCTAGCTACTACATAGTTGAGAAAGTAGCTAATTAGCTATCATTGTAGCTAATTAGCTATCCTACTAGTTAATTAGCTATCCTAGCTACTACCATAGTTAGTAAAGTAGCTGATTAGCTATCCTAGCTACTACCATAGTTGAGTAAAGTAGCTAATTAGCTATCCTAGCTACTACCATAGTTGAGTAAAGTAGCTAATTAGCTATCCTAGCTACTACCATAGTTAAGTAAAGTAGCTAATTAGCTACCATAGTAGCTAATTAGCTATCCTAGCTACTACCATAGTTGAGTAAAGTAGCTAATTAGCTATCGTACTAGCTAATTAGCTATCCTAATTAGCTATCATACTGCTAATTAGCTATCGTACTAGCTAATTAGCTATCCTAATTAGCTATCATACTACTAATTAGCTATCGTACTAGCTAATTAGGTAGCCTAGCTTCTACCATAGTTTAGTAAAGTAGCTAATTAGCTATCCTAAATAGCTGCCATGTTATTGTAGAATCTTGTGGATTAAGGACGACACATGATGTGTCTGGTGCTGATGACGCTGCAACAGATGAGGATACTGTTGCCAACGTGGCTGAAAGTAAGAGTCCTGCTATCACATCTCCTTCAGATCAGCTCCACCCGATTCTTTTGGAACAGTGTACTGAATTAGGCAACGATGTGAAATGCCATGAAATAGTGGAAACAACATGTAAAACTGAGGTTCACAACAACAGTGTTTATGAACACTTGATGCAACATTTCTTTGAATCTCAAGACCTTGATTCCACCCCACCGAGCCCAACTACTGAAAATGTCCAAACAGATCCCTCTGTACTTGAAAAGCTAGTTCAAGAAACGGCTGATGTGCAATTAGCTGCTGAGGCAATGGGAAGGTTGTCAGAGGACACACTTGTGCATTGGGTGAAAGAAGCAAGGCTAAATGGGGAACCGACCAGAAAAAGGTTGAAGAAGGGGCCATGATCGGGAACAAGACCGGTTACTCGGTCAAGGGGCCCGGGCGTAGTGGAGCGAAATATTGTTTTGTTGGATATGATTGTTAGCTTAGGGATTTTTCTAGGGTTTTATGAAGTTTTACTATCCTGTTGGACAAGTAAAACCTCAGATTGGTTGTTGCTTGATCCACATTATGTAATGGACCTCTATGATGTTTTTCCAAGATAATTTGAAGAGTGTTGTTCTATGACTGAAACTCTTTGATGTTCAAGATGTTGTTTTGTGAGACTATTAGTTACTTTGTGAGTGTGAATATGTTGGTGTTTTCTGATGTTGCAGAGTCTAAAGGGTTTGATTCTATTGCTCATAAGGCCAATGGCAGTGTGGATACTGTTGATGTTGCGGCATGTTTAAAGGGCCCCATCTTGAAAGTAGATGTAGCAACTGACACAAGTGATCTGGTCACACAAGTTGATCAAGCATGTTGCACGGATGACTTGGTGTTGCAGGTAGATGCAACATGTGATACCAGTGGACTGATATCGAGCTAATTAGTAGCTACATGCACCGAGGTAATCCAAGGATTGATAACTAAGTCGACAAAACAAGAGCACCAGAATGTGAAGCCAGGACCAACACAATCGACTAGGGGTTTGAAGAGGAAAAGGACGCCAGTTGTGTCGGCCGAGCCTGAGCTGATTGAGATTGATCGTATCCTACTAGAAAATGGTGTAACAACGGCTCAGTTTCAGGAATGGAAACCTAAACCACTAGAAGTCGAAAGAAGAGCCTTGATCTTGGAGCTTGATAAAGTCTTGATGAGTGTGAGATATATGCAGCCAAGGAGGGACGCGAATCAGTTTCTAGAGTGGGTTGTGCAATACTTTGATTTGTTTATTTGGAGTGAAAAACCAAAATCAGATGTGTGGAAGTGTTTAGCAAGATTCTTCCCAAAATGGCGAAGTCGTTTTAAAGGTCAATGGGCACGAGAAAATTGTGAGCAAATGGAAGCTGCAAGATTCAAGAGACTTTCTGATTTTTGGGCTACTTGGCCTGAATATAATGCCGACAATACATTGATTTTGGATACAGAACATTTCCGGCACTACTTCAATATTCGGAGATGCTGTCTCATTCTACCCGAGGAAATGCCTGAACAATACCTGGTGCAAACAGTGAGCTGCCAACTAGGTGCATGGTTGTGGACTCCATACCGAGCTCGATATGCGGATAATATATGTAGACTCGTTCCACTGACTAGCAAGAGCTTAGCTGTTTATAGGAGATTTGTAGACATTTCCAATGGTAATTTATAAATATGTAAAGAGATGAAATTATTCAATGAAGAATTTAATTACTTGTTCCCACTGTACTTATCTATTGTGTAATTTGAGGAATATGTTGCAGATTGTTGATTTCATGCTATTGATGACTATTTAGCTATTGACAGCTAATTAGCTGCATTTGTACAACTAATTAGCTACTGATGACTATTTCGCTATAACTTATAACTTAAAACTTAACAAAAAAGACATGATTTTATTGAGAAAGAAGCACAGAAAGCAGACTGTATACAAGAAATTGATTCTCAAACGAATTTATTTAGCTGTTTTTGCGAAATACATGTTTGTTTTACAAGAGAACATGGTAAGTGCTACTTGTAGCTACAAATTCCATGGCATACTATTGTAGATACATTCATACACATTAGCACCAACAATGTATAAACCTGAGCAACTATTGTATTCTCACATTGGGACGTTGATGCACCTGACCAAATGAGAGTACATGTACGCCGCTGGTTTGTCTTCTAACAGCCTGTACACATATTCATAGTCATCTAGTTTTGCATAAAAAATGCCTTCGATGTAGAATGTCCCGACAGATACAAAATTTCCCCATGCATCTACAATATTCTGCCTTGCACATTGTTTACTAACTGTGCACTTCAATATATAGAAATCAGCACCCTCTGAATTGCCTTCTTCAGCAATTACAACGAAGTTATCCCCAACGTTCAGGACATCACTCAAAGTATCTCCAAGCCCCTCATATGTGAAGTCAGCATTCTGCCCTGTTTCTCCATCAACTGCTTCCTTATCATTCAGAGTGTGAACCCCATCAGATTGAACAACTCTTTGATGATGCTTGGAACACACAATAGCGACCCCTGAGTGTAGAGTGGCACAGAGAAGAGAACCCCGTTAGATTGAACAGCTCTTTGATGATGCTTGGAACACACAGTAGCGGCCCCTGAGTGTAGAGTGGCACAGAGAAGAGAACCCCGTCAGATTGAACAGCTCTTTGATGATGCTTGGAACGCACAGTAGCGGCCCCTGAGTGTAGAGTGGCACAGAGAAGAGAACCCCGTCAGATTGAGCAGCACTTTGATGATGCTTGGAACGCACAGTAGCGGCCCTTGAGTGTAGAGTGGCGGCAGGTGGACTCGATAGGGTTTAGCAACAGTGGTAGCAACTAACCCACAATACTCAACTAGAGATGGCCTACGTGATGTGGCAAAGGATCATGCATAATGGACCTAGGAATTCAATATATAATTTATGGTGCACATATCAATTTATGTTGCACGTTTATGTTGCACATTTATGACACTCAGTTACATATGTAATTAAAACACTCTAGTATTTTCAATGGTAGTTTTTTGCATAGTTAATTTATTAATGAGGGCTTTTTACTAAAATGACTAGTTATCAATGGTAGCTTTTTGCATAGCTAATTAGCTATGTCAAGGACATAGCTAATTGTTTCCACTCGCATGCTTTCACCCAAGAGATTGCCATAGAAATGGAAAGAAGGTTGGACAACAAAATACAACATCAACAGAATGTACTGGACCATCTAAAAACTCTGGTAGTAAATCTGATTTGAATGCTTGGAGTGGAAGGAATGCAAGAAAAAAAAAATGATGATAAAAAGGGAAAACAGAAGATGTCAGAATATGAAATGTTTGATGAAGGATCTAAAAACATGGAAGATGTATATTCAGATGTATCATTGGATGATGAGCTGGGTATACGAGTCTTGAAAATGCCTCGTATTGAAGAAGCATTGAAAGATGCAAATCAGAAATTGAGAAGATCAGATAGAGAGAAAAACACGGTTGAAAGATATGGTTATGATACATACATGGCTATGCATTATGCATACATGTCTAACGTGGTACAAATCCCTAATCCAGATAGTTTTGATGAAGAAAAGATGATAAGAAATGGGTGCATGCAATGCAAGAAGAAATGGATGCATTGGATGAAAACAAAACATGGGATTTGGTAAAAATGCCAGAAGGAAAAAATGTGGTAGGTTGCAAATGGGTCTACAAAACAAATCATGATTCCAATGGGAATGTAAGTAGACATAAAGCAAGACTTGTTGCAAAGGGATATGACGAAATGCAAGGAATTGATTATGATGAGACATTTGCACCGGTTGCAAAAATGGTAACCTTGAGGACACTACTTGTTGTAAGTGCAGCCAAAAGATGGTTTTTGCACCATATGGATGTAAAAAATGCTTTTTTACATGGTCACTTAGAAGAGCAAGTGTACATGTGTCAACCACCAGGATTTGAAGATAAGAAGCATCCAAAATATGTTTGTAAGTTGAAAAAGGCTCTCTATGGAGTGAAACAAGCACCGAGAGCATGACATAAAGATATTTCAGAATCTCTGAAAAAAATTGCTTTCGAAATGTCAAAGACTGATCCATCACTGTATGTAAAGATTGTGAATGACTGCATTGTTGTGATTTTGATTTATGTAGATGATTTAATCATTGGTGGTGATTCTATTGATGAAATAAGCAAATTGATGAAAAATCTGGAAATGGAGTTTCATATGAAGGACTTGGGAGAGCTGAAATACTTTCTTGGTATGGAGATAATCAGATCTGAAAGTGGTATATATATGTTGCAAAAACAGTATGGAACAACTATGCTTAAAAAGTATGGAATGCTTGGATGCAAATCTATTGGTGTACCATTGGATAAGAACTACAAATTGAGGGCTGATTTGGGAGCAAAAATTGCATATGTGAACATGTACAGGTCTATGGTGGGCAGTCTCATATACTTGACTATAACAAGACTTGATTTGAGTTATGTAGTTGGATTAGTCAGCCTGTTTATGCAATAGCCAACAAAGCCACATTTGGATTGCATTAGAACAATTTTGAGGATCAGAAGATTGCTTGGTGATTTGGGAGAGTATATAGATGGTGCAGTCACAATTTGGTGTGACAATATGAGCAGTATTCAGCTCACACAAAACCCAGTGTTCCATGCAAGAACAAAGCACATTGAAGTGCATTATGACTTTGTTAGAGAAAAAGTGATTGATGGACAAGTGGATCTGTTGTATGTGAGTAGAAATCAACAGGTGCCTGATATTCTTACAAAGGGATTGAGCATGAAAAAACATACATAGTTTAGAGACATGATGGGAGTTATAAGCATTGGTATGATAGATGGAAAGCATGAAGGAAAGAAGACTTAAGATGATCTCAAGAATGGATAAGTTGAGCTTGAGGGGGAGTGTTAAGAATCAAGCTCAACAAAAGCATGTGATGCTTATTGGTAACTAAGATATTCTATAGTAGCTATTAGGAAATTAGCTACTATTAGACATATAGGTAAAACAACTATTTAGCTACTCGCAACTATTTAGCTACTCACAGCTAATTAGCTGAATATGTAAGTCACTTATATACTTAGGTAAAAAAGTAAGAATGAGTAGGAGACTGCAGTAAGTAGAAAACAAAAAACAGAAGAGAGAGGTTTCTCTGTGTAATGAAATAGAAATTTTGGGCTGCTACAGAGGGTGAGTCTCCTTCCGCCCTTTCCTTTCTCTCTTGAACACATAAATGATCCAACACATCACTATCTGCTATGTACTTAGAAGAGTCGTAGTGTCTTCGTAACAGCTTTCGAAAATCTATTAGAACCATGTCGCGTGCAAGCTGTTTGTAATCCGAGGTGAAGTTTAATGTTCATGTCCACAGGAGTTGAGATTGATTTGCAATCCTTCATGTCGAATTTGAAGAGCATATTCAACACATAATGGCGTTGGTTGATCAATATGCCTTTGGGGGTTCGGATCACTTAGATCCTGAGGAAGTAGTGAAGGTCCCCCAAGTCATCTTGAATGATGCCGCCATTTGAGACTTTATGCGGCTGATTTTCTCAAGGTCGGTGTCGACATTGGCCAAGTCATCCGCATATAGCAGTATGCTAACTGACCCATTTTGAGCTTGCTGAATGAAAAATGAAGAATCTGACTTTGACGACATCAACTAGGTCCCAAGTCTCATTTTTGGCCAATGTGTGCATCTCTTCCTCCATGGACGATTGTCATTTCGCATCCTGTGTTGCCTCTATGTAGCTCTCTGCCACTTTTGTCATGTATGCATAATGATGCGCCATGTACTCATTATACCCGTATTAGATCACAAGGTTTCGGTGGCGAGTTGACCAATGCAACCTCTCATTCACCGTCTTCAAGGCCCTTTTGGCCGAATCTGTCTTAGCTCCTGAGGACCTTCATCATGTTGGGAGACAGGTCCCTCCGGATGGGAAGGAAGAAGAAAAGTGCGGATGGGAAGGAAGAAGAAACTGGATGACGAGTGCCCGGCTACGGAGAACCAGATGGTGTAGACCCGGTGAGAACCGGATGAGGAGTACCAGGCTACGGAGAGCCGGATGGTGCAGACTCGGTGAGAACCGGATGAGGAGTACCAAGCTACGGAGAGCCGGATGGTGCAGACCCAGTGAGAACCGGATGAGGAGTACCCGGCTACGGAGAACCGGATGGTGCAGACCCGGTGAGAACCGGACGAGGAGTACCTGGCTACGGAGAACCGGATGGTGCAGACCCGATGAGAACCGGATGAGGAGTACCCAGTTACGGATAGCCGGATGGTGCAGACCCGGTGAGAAGTGCTCACCGGATGAAGAGACATATCAGTAAATATGTTTATGGGAGTCCATCATGGCTATATTTGTAAATAGCCGAAAAGTCATATTAGTATAAATATGACTTAGGGCAAACTTTTAGTTGCGGTTGTTATTCTTGATTGTGCAAGGAAAGAGAGAGCGCGTAACTGTGTACAGAGAGAGAGAGAGAGAGAGAAAGAGGTCGTTGCCTCTGTTGTAACCGCCGCTTGTGGCGAGGATTGTGAGTACGAGGTCATTGCCTCCGTGAACTCACTGTTGTACATTCTAACATAGTGATAGTTTTGTAGCCTGTGGGCTACTGTGGTTTTTCCCTTAGTTTGGGTTTTCCACGTAAACATCCTGCGTACTCGTCTCTTCTTCGTGTCGTGCGTTATTTCCTGTTTTTTGTGTATGATTCTAAGCTCGGTTGTGGCCGAGTGTTGTGCATAAGGAGCGTTGAGTTCCTGTCAAGTGGTATCAGAGCGAAACGACACAGAAAATGGACGAATCGCTAGGCGGCATGTTCAAGCTCACCGGCTCCAACTATTCAGTGTGGAAATTGAAGATGAGGGACATGCTCGTGGTTAAAGATCTTTGCTTACCGGTTCAGTTCGGGGACAAGAGACTGGACAAGATCGACGCCACAATATGGGAGGTGATGCACATGAAGACAACGGCGTACATACGGTGCTTCATCGACATGAGCCTATACAACAACTTCAATGAAGAGAGCAAGGCTCATGAGCTATGGGAGAAGATCGACATTATGTTTCAAAACAAAAATGCTATTAATCAGGTTTCGGTATTCCGGAAGCTAGTAAGACACCGGTACCAAGATGGCTCCAGCATGGCGGAGCACATGAATGCCTTCCAAGGGCTGATCCACCTGGCAACTTCATTGGAAGTATCTCTCGCCGATGAGGTACTAGTGCTACTCCTACTTGGTTCCCTCCCGGATAGCTGGGAGACGTTGGTTGTCACTTTGGGCAACGCCGGGCCGGAAGGAAAATGGTTATCCCTAGCAAGAGTAAAGTCGAGCTTGCTAGATGAGGAGGCACGTCGGAAAGATAAAGATACGAGCTCCGACTCCAAAGCGCTCCTTACCGAATCGGAACGCGGAAGACAAAGAAACCGTAGTCCCCAGAACCAGGAAAAGTCGGGGACACGGTTAAAGTCAAGGGGAGACCTACTTGCTTCTATTGCGGCAAGCCGGGACACTTCCAGAAGAACTGTCGGTATTTCCGAAAGGACAAGGAAACTGACGGTACCGATTCGAAGTGGATACCGGACCGGAAGGGGACGACGGTAATCGCGGCAAGTGAAGAAGAGTTGATGCTCATCACCGAGGAGAGTGAGATAAACCTTGCCGGCGACGAGATGACCTGGGTGGTCGACTCCAGAGCATCGTTCCACCTTACCCCGGGCCGGAAATGCTTCTCATTCTACTCAGCCGGTGATCACGGCTGTGTCCCGATGGGGAATGAAGGTACATGCCGAATTGTCGGCATAGGAGACGTGTGGCTGACAACACCAACCGGATGCAAGTTGTTGCTGAAGGATGTCCAACACGTTCCGGAGGTTCTTCTGAACCTGATATTAGCCGGTCGGCTAGATGATGAAGGCTACACGGGTAGCATCCGGAACGGTGTCATGAAGTTCAGCAAAGGGAACCTGATTGTGGCTCGGGCCCGGAAGGTCAACACTCTGTACCTAATGAATGCCCAGTTATGTTCGGAAGAAATGAACGTGGCATCCGACACTGCCGGTGAGCTGTGGGGGCAGTTCGAGGAGTACTGTCGCTCGAAGGGAATCCGGCTCGAATTCACCGTGCCGAAGACGCCGGAACTAAACGGGCTGGCCGAGAGGATGAACCGGACCATAATGGAGAGGGTCCGGAGTATGCTGGCACATGCAAAACTACCCAAGAAGTTTTGGGCTGAGGCACTGTCGACGGCGACATATGTGATAAACAGATCACCCTCAGTACCCTTGGACAGAGACACGCCACAGAGAGTCTGGACCGGTAAGGAAGTGTCCTACCGGCATCTGAGAGTATTCAGGTGTCTCGCGTACGTGCATGTAGCTAAGGACCAGAGAGGAAAATTAGATCCAAAGAACCGACCATGCATATTCCTCGGTTACGGTGACGATGAGTTCGGCTACCGAGTGTGGGACCTGGTCGACAACAAGGTATTCCAGAGTCGAGATATTATCTTCATGGAGGACAAAACGCTCGCCGATTGGGAGTCAGAGAAGAAGATAATGAACTCCGAGTCGACCGGTAAGGATCGACTCTACGATGAAAAGACCCAACCGGCAAGAGACCGGTTAGCACTCGAGGGACCAGCCACTTACGGTGAGGATACCGAACAGGCTGAAGAAGAAGTAGAGGAAGCTGAAATCGGAACCAGCCAAGACCACGAATCGGATTCGGATGAAGAGCAAATGGAGGAGCCGGTTACCGAAGCCTGAAGACGGAGATATCCTCTCAGAGAGAGAAGGGAGCCCCCGAGATTTCCGGATGTAGAGCATGTTCCACTGACCGATGAGGGGGAGCCGGAAAGCTTCAAAGAAGTGAAGGATGACACCCACAGCCGCAAATGGTTAAGTGCCATGCAGGATGAGATGGATTCCCTGCATGAGAACCATACATACGAATTGGTGGAGTTGCCGAAAGGAAAGCGGGCACTCCGAAACAAGTGGGTGTACAAGTTGAAACCGGGAGATGCCGGCAACCCCCCGAGATACAAAGCCAGGATCGTTGTGAAGGGGTTCCAGCAGAAAAAGGGCATGGAATTTGACGAGATATTTGCCCCGGTAGTAAAGATGACCTCCATCCGGATGGTGCTGAGTATAGCGGCAAGCATGGACCTCGAGGTAGAGCAGCTGGACGTGAAGACGACATTCCTTCACAGTGACCTCGAAGAGGAGATCTACATGCGGCAATTGGAAGGATTTGTGGAGAAAGGGAAGGAGCACCTGGTATGCCAGCTGAAGAAGAGCCTGTACGGACTAAAGCAGGCTCCCCGACAATGGTACCGGAAGTTTGATTCCTTCATCACCGATCAAGGGTACCACAAGACGCATGTCGATCACTGCGTGTTTGTGAAGAAGTTTGAAGGAGGCGACTTCCTGATACTCCTTTTGTACGTGGACGACATGTTGATCGTCGGACGGGACCAAGCCAAAATACGGATGCTGAAGAAGGCTCTCAACAGGACCTTCTCAATGAAAGACTTGGGTCCGGCAAGACAGATGCTTGGGATGCATATTATGCGGAACCGGTCAATGAAGCAATTATGGTTGTCACAGGAGAAGTACGTGACAAAGGTGCTTCAGCGGTTCAACATGTCAGATGCGAAACCGGTCAGATCGACACTTCCGGCAAACTGCAGGCTATCCGGTAAGCAAAGCCCGAAGACAAAAGCAGAGAAGGCGGATATGATGAAGATTCCATATGCCTCTGCCGTCGGGAGCTTGATGTACACAATGGTGTGTACCCGACCGGATATAGGATACGCAGTCGGAGTGGTGAGCTGGTTCATGAGCAATCCCGGCAAGGAGCACTGGAACGCGGTCAAATGGATACTCCGGTATTTGAAGGGCACTTCAAATATGTGTCTCTGATTCGGCTCCGGAAAACCTCAACTTGACGGTTTCACCGATTCTGACATGTCGGCTGATGTGGATACCAGCCGGTCTACATCCGGGTATGTAATGACATATGCAGGGGGAGTTGTTTCATGGTAGTCGAGGCTGCAGAAGACGGTTGCATTGTCAACCATGGAGGTGGAGTACAAGGCGGTTGTGGAAGCATTCAAGGAAATATTATGGATGAAGGACCTCATCGAAGAGCTCGGTATCCGGCAAGATGAATACCGACTTTATTGCGACAGTCAAAGTGTCATCCATCTTGCTAAGAATGCAGCCTACCATTCTCGGACGAAGCATATCCAACGAAGATATCACTGGATCCGGGAAAGAGTAGATGACCAGGAGTTCACACTGACGAAGATCCACACGACCGAGAACGGGTCAGATATGCTGACCAAAGTGCTGATACCCGACAAGCTGGATGCATGCCGGAAGAGGATCGGACTAGTAAGACACCCCATGCCGGAGTGAAGGGGGAGTTTGTTGGGAGACAGGTCCCTCCGGATGGGAAGGAAGAAGAAAAGTGCTAATGAACAAACTTTGTTGTAACCGCCGCCTGTGGCGAGGATCGTGAGCACGAGGTCGTTGCCTCCGTGAACTCACTGCTGTACATTCTAACATAGTGATAGTTTTGCAGCCTGTGGGCTGCCATGGTTTTTCCCTTAGCTTGGGTTTTCCACGTAAACATCTTGCGTACTCGTCTCTTCTTCGTGTCGTTCGTTATTTCCCGTTTTCTGTGTATGATTCTAAGCTCGGTTGTGGCCGAGTGTTGCGCATAAGGAGCGTTGAGTTCCCGTCACATTAGACATGGCTCCATCTGATTCACCTTGATCCAATGGGCCCACTTCAATGTCGTATTCCGACATCTTTTTCTTGCCCTTCTCCCTGCGTGTTAGCCGTCTCTGTTTGTGGTTGGGGGATGGAGCCAAGAACGGCCCCACCCCACTCCCAAGGGGTTGAGCGTGAAGGGAAGAGAGAGAGAGACACACACACAATTATTGAGAGGCAAAAATTCTTCTATTCATTCATGCCCCATGGGTGGGGTTATATAGGTACATGATATGGGAATCACAATCCAAGAACATCCGATGAGGCTTGTAGGTTAGTTACATAACCTTCTAACAACCTAGACCCACTTTACAACTCTATTCCATTTTTGTACACATTCACATAAATGTGCATGTGTTTACACATTAATATACGCACACTCACTTTTGTGCACACTTGCACACACTTACAACAATACTTTTCATACAATACTTTACACTTATCTATCCATGTACCATCACACTTATACACTCATACACTTACAATTCCATGTATAACACATATGGCAAGCCCATGGAATAGTGCCTTGCATGGGTGAACCCACATGTTGCCCCATAATAAACATGAAAAATTGGTCCTTGGACCAGAACTTACGACCGAAACTCCCTCGGTCTTCTCCTATCGCGTCAGTTAGAACACACATAACACAAACTTATATTTCAACGACACGAACCTCTCGTTCAGTCGGCACATCTATGAACATAGAAACTTTGGTATCTCTTTTAGGTCTTACAATGATGTTGTGTGTATGTGTATGTGTTTTTCTTTATTTCATGTGAGCAGTTTCGAGTTTATGAAATGTTGTGTATTTCCTTTACTTTCTGAAATTTTAAGATCTGCCCTCATGTTTTTGAAATTCTTACGATGCCCTTCGGATTTTGAAATTTTATTATATACCCTTGAGTCTTTAAAATTTGCGCTATGTCCTCATATTATTGAAATTTTCTCACATGCCCCTCTCTTGTCATTCCTTCTCTTTTTCTGCATCTGTTTCCTTCTTCTTTTGTTTGTTCTGGTTTTCTTCCTTGTTCTCTCTTTCTACTGTTCGGCCGGTTTCTATTCCTCTTCTTCTTCCTTGTTTTTCTTTCTGTTGTCGATGTTTCATTTTCTTCTTAGTCTTCTATTTATCTTCTCTTTCTTTCTCTGTTTCTTCTTCTTCTTCTTCTTCTTTTTTCTCTGTCATTTCTTGTCGTATCTTCCTCTTCCAAATTATGCTTGTGAAGAGCCAGAAAAGAGATAAACCATGCATTATGTACAACAATGAGCCACTGGAATGTGTGCAAAGATTCAAATATCTTGGCCTTCAAGTTCCATCAAATCATAGATGGAATGAATGTGTTACACGCTGCTTAGAGGCGGGTAAGCGAGCATACTATGCATTTGAGAACACATGCAATCTTGGAGATATTTAAGTGTTGGGTCCTCTAAGAAATATATTTTCTACACTTTTATGACACCGGTTCTTCTCTATGGGGTGGAAGTATGGGGCGGTAGCATCCTTAAATCTATGTGTAAAGAGTTTGAAAATGTCCAAAAACATTTTCTTACAAAGTTTCTACAAGTTAAGAAACAAACACCCTACACCCTCCTCCTTGAGATAGGATCACTTCCCACTGAGATTATGGCCATGGAAAGGGTTGTTGAATACATGCTTAAGGTTCAAAAAAGTCTCTCACATCGAAACTTCAGGAGTGCACTGCCACATCAATGACTAAGGCCAAATACATAGCCGCGTCCGATCGGCTGGCCTACACATTTCGACAAGCCGAAATCAGCTCGGCCCCAATCGTTTAAAGTGACAGTCAGGGTGTTGTTGCTCTGTCGAAAAATCCGGTTCATCACAACGCCTCCAAGAATATCGACGTTCGATATCATTTCGTTCGGGACTGCGTCAACAATTGATAATGTTGCGGACACATTAACCAAGTGTCTTTCGGTGGATCGATTTCGATCCTGTAGGCAACACATGGGGGTAATGAAGAATCAATTTGATTAAATCAGACACGCAGGATGCTCTTCGGACACCAAACTTTGGTTGTTCGGAACTTTGTATCAATCTGTATTATATACTCATTTCTATTACAAATTTCGGATGTCTACGCCCATTACGGGGGAGTGTTGAATACGGGTTTCTAATGGACGTATTCACATTGTCTCCTTTTGAACACACTAAACTTAGGCTATTTATATAAATAGTGAGAACATCAGTTGCCCTAAGTTAGTTAGTATATAAACTAACTTTGTAACCCAGTTATGGGGTTGGTCGCTCATTTTTGTAAAGAGTTGTAATAAACTTCATTGACATTGTGCCTACTTGACTCTGACTCTCTCTCTTGCATACAAGTTGTGTTACCTTTTACTTTTCTGTCTTTGTTGCCATCAAAGCTATGATCTTGTATCAACCTACGATCTTATCCTAGAAGAGTGTTGATCTTGTTCCGCATTAGAAGACGATGTTTCCAACAACTTGAACCGAAACGAAGACGCACGTTCGAGGTGCCTTTTAGGTACCGAAGTATCCACTTCACGGTAGCCCAATGCTCTCTTCTAGGGTTTCTCATGTATCGGCTAACCATGCCGATTGCGTATCCTATGTCCGGCTTGGTACATACCATCGCATACATCAGGCTTCCAACTGTGGAGGCGTAGGGAACATTTGACATCTCGGCCTTCTCGGATCTCGATTTCAGACATTGTTCTCTGCTTAGTTCGTCGACAGTGTCGAGCCAACCGGTTTTATGCCTTCCATGCCAAATCTCTTTAGCACCTTTGTCACGTATTTTTCTTGTGACAACCACAACAATTTCTTTGTTGGATCCTGAAAAACATGCATCCCCAGGATTTGCTTTGCCGAACCCATATCCTTCATCGAGAATGATCTGCTTAAGGCCTTCTTCAGCACACATATCTTCGTATGGTCCCATCCGACAATCAACATATCGTCCACGTACAACAGGAGGATGAGGAAATCTCTTCCGTCGAATTTCTTCACAAATACGTAATGATCGGCCTGCATTTTGTGGTACCCGTTATCGGTCATGAAGGATTCGAATTTTCGGTACCATTGTTGAGGTGCTTGCTTCAGCCCGTACAAGCTCTTCCTTAGTCGGCATACTAGGTTCTCTTTACCTTACTCCACAAATCCTTCCGGCTGGTGCATATAGACCTCCTCTTCGAGATCACCATGCAGAAATATTGTTTTGACATCTAGTTGTTCGATTTCAAAATCCATGCTGGCCGCGATGCTCAGCATGGTTTGGATTGACATCATCTTTACGATCAGAACAAATATTTCATCGATATCGACACCCTTCTTCTGCTGCAATCCTTTCACGATGATTCGTTCTTTGTACCTGCGTGGTTTCCCGCCATCTCACGGTTTTAACTTGTATACCCATTTATTCTGAAGTGCCTTCTTTCCTCTAGGCAGTTCGGTCAGTTCATATGTGTGGTTCTTATGAAGGAAATCCATCTCCTCTTGCATGGCACTCAACCACTTTTGGATGTGGGTATCTTCCTTAGCTTCTTCAAAAGCTTTCCGGCTCCCCCTCATCGGTTAGTAGTACACGCTCTTCATTCGGGAATCTTCAGTTCTCGATTTTGCTGAGTATTGAATCGGCCGATTGGCTCGAGTTCGATTTCGATCGAATCAGCTTCTTCTCGATTCGATCGAGCGTTGACTCGGTTTGATTTGGTAGTTGGAGAGTTATTCTCAATCTCCCAGTCGACTATTGTCTTTTCCTCCATGAAGACAATGTCGCGGTTCCTAATCACTTTCTTCTCAACTAAGTCCCATAGCCGATAGCCAAATTCATCATTACCGTAGACGAGGAATATACCTACCCGAGATTTTAGGTCTAATTTTCCCCTTTGGTCTTTTGCCACATGCACATAGGCAAGACAGCCGAAGACCCTTAGATGTCGGTACGAAATGTTTCTGCCGCTCCACACCCTTTGTGGGTATCACTGTCTAAGGGTACTAAGGGTGATTGGTTTATCACATACGTCGCCGTCATTAGTGCCTTAGCCCAGAATGTCTTTAGTAACTTAGCATGTGCAAGCATGCTTCAGACCCTTACCATTACGGTCCAGTTCAATCTCTCGGCCAACCCATTAAGCTTTTGTGTCTTCGAGATGGTATACTGGAGCCAGTTTCCTTGATTTCGGCAATATTCCTCAAAGGGTCCACGATACTCTCTGTCATTGTCCGCTTGGACTGCCTTTAGTTTTCAGCCGGTTTTTCTCTCGGCTCTCGTTTGGAACTTTTTGAAGATAGATAACACTTGATCCTTCTTCTTCAACACGGAAGCCCACAACTTCCAGCTACAGTCCTCAATGAAGGTCACAAAATATTGTGAACCACCATGAGACTTCGTGTCCACATAGCATATGTCTCTATGCACGAGTTTTAGCAACATTTTCTTCCTCATCAGGGGCCTTGCTCGGAAGGATGTTCGATTCTGCTTCTCGGCCAAGCAATCAATGCACTTCTCAAATTGCACGTTCTTCACCTCCAGAATGAGGTTGTCCTCGGCAAGCTTTCGCATCCCCTTCTAGCTCATATGGCACAACCTTCTATGCCACAACTCACAGACCGTGTCAGCTGCCACATTTGCATCCCCTCGGCATATTCGAGCATTCATTATGTACAGTGTGTTGGTCTTCAGAGCTCGAACCACGATCAGGCTTCCTCGGCAGAACTTCAGGACACTGTTCTAGATGCTACCTATGTAGCCTTCATCATCTAGCCGACCGGTTGATATTAGGTTCAACCGAACCTCCTGAACGTGTCGTACATCTCTCAACATGAGTCTGCACCCGGTTGAGGTTTCCAAACACACATCTCCAATACTGACGATTCGGCATGCTCCTTCATTTCCCATCTTTACAGATCCAAGATCTCTGGCTCTGTAGCATGAGAAGCACTTTCGGTCAGAGGTTAGGTGAAACGACTCACCTGAATCGACCACCCATGTCGATTCTTCGCTTGGGAGATGCATTTCATTTTGCTCACTAATGAGCAACAACTCCTCCTCACTGGCAACGATTTTTGAGTTGTTCTTCCTGTCCAGGATTTTCTTCGGCTCTACACCATCATCTCCCCCTTTCTCCTTTCAAAAGTGTCGGTAGTTTTTCTGGCTTCCCACAATAGAAGCACGTGGGTCCCCCCCTCGACTTCGAACTGGTCCCTGACTTATCTCGATTCTGGGAACTTCGATTTCGGCTTATTCCCTGAATTGTGTCACCTTCCGTGACTAAGGCCTTCTGCTCGGTATTGGACTCTCAGTCTATCCGGCGAGCTTCTTCGTTTAGCAAGCATGACTTCACCTGCTCTAGGGATAGGTGTTTCCCTTCCTGTCCCGCATTGCCTAATGTGACAACCAACATTTCCCAACTGTCCGGAAGGGATCCCAACAACAACAATGCTAATACCTCGTCCACCAGAGGTACTTCTAGAGAGGCAGTTTGGTTCATCAATCCTTGGAAGGCATTGATGTGCTCTGCCATACTAGAGCCATCATGATATCGGAGCTTCACAATTTTTCGAAATACTGAGACTCGGTTCACGACGTTTTTGTTTCCGAACATGACATCGATCTTCTTCCATAGAACGTCTGCTTATGTTTCTTCGCCAAAGTTGTTGTATAGACTCATGTTTGGTCCTTTATCTCCGAACTGCACCGGCAGCCAGAGGTCTTTGCACACGAGCATGTCTCTCATCTTCGACTTCCACATTGAGTAGTTGGAGCCGGTTAGCTTAAACATCCCACCAAACGAGTCTTCCATCACTATGATACCTCTTTTTTAGGAAACGACCGGCCACAACTAGTTACACATTCGTATTCGTGTACAGAAACCAAGAATTGGCAGGCAAACATAAAAACGCAAAGACATAGAGACACCGATATTTTACGTGGAAATTGCTTATAAACAAAAGCAAATTTCTGGCTATTTACAAGTATAGCCCACAAGGGGCATTTTAGACTATTTACGATTGTAGTCTTCCGAAACGATTTCAATTTTCTATTTTTATTTTGGTTTCGGTCTCGTCCGAGATACTCACCAACACGGTACTTCTCTTCCCATCCTGAGGGACATGTTTCCCAACACAACGCACATCGTGGTTATTGGATTCTAGCACCACGTCCCATGTAAGCCCCACCAACAAATGGTTTACAGGCTATTCGACTGGAGCCGACGACACAGTTCGACTCGGCAATGGGCAAGAATATGGAATTGCTAGAATCGACTAGGTCCCAATTCAATTGCCGAATGGCACTATGATCATCCTGCACCATGTTTGGCACATACGCAAGTTAAAAAGGAGTCTGCTCTCCATCGTCGTGCTAGCCGAGGCTAGGTACAGGACGACACTCAACAAGTCTTCATGGCCGATCACAAAGGGAAATCTAAAAATTGTTCATGGCAGCAAGTACAATAATTTGTACTCGCTAAATGTGTTCAGTCGGAGGGTTCCATCAATGTAGTCGAATTGTCGACTCCCTCATTATGTCATGGACGACTCAGCCATCTGGCATCCCAAGCTGGATTAGACCATTTATTAACAATCGGCTACATTCTGAAACTCTGTCAAGCTAAGACGAACTTCTTCAAGCACTGTCAATATGGGAAACAAACCCAAAGTCCAGACATGATTCACTATGAGACGGTGTACCAACCCCTAGAGTTGATCCACACCGATATCTGTAGGCCGATGCCCAAGAGATCTCTTGGTGGCTCGCGGTACTTCATCACCTTTGTTGATGACTATATACGGAAGGTCTAGGCTTACTCGATTAAGTCCAAGCACGAAGTGCTTGAGGTTTTTGCACGATTGGTAGCTGAAACCGAAACTGGTCTGGCCACAAAGTGAAGACACTCTAGTTGGACTACGATGGTAAATACACCTCCAGAGCCTTCAAGAAGTACCTATCCGAAAAAGGAACCCAACATTAGAAGATTGTTACCTACACCCCTATGCAAAACGGTGTAGCCAAACGAATGAACTAGACCATACAAGAACGTGTGATGGCAATGCTCCAATAAGCAGGAGCAAAGCTAGAGTTCTGGACCGAAGCATTGTAGATGGCAATATACCTGATAAATCTATCACCATTGAAAGCAATCTGGCTCTAGGTGCCACAGGTACTATGGTCGGGAAGACAACCGACCTATCATCGGCTTTGTATATTCGGATGCGAAGCCTATGAATTTATTCCAATGCAGAAAAGGACAAAGCTAACATCGCATTCCACAAAGTGTATATTTCTCGGTTATGGAAATGATGGGGAATTCGACTACAGGTTATGGGATCCAAAGAACCGGATATTGATCCGGAGTAGTGACATGGTCTTCAATGAAGACTCAATTGTTACCCGTAGGAGATGTACGACGAGGTATAAGGGTGAAAGACGATAGAGTGATTGTTGTGTATGTGTATATGAGTGTAAGGATGGGTATGTGTATGAACACATGCACATTTGTGTGCATGTGTACAAAGATGAGAGAGTGGTTAAGTGGTGTAACTACCTACTTCTTGGTGAGAAATCGATGCGGAATAGATCACAATAAACGAACTACGCGCTGAAATATGAATTACAGAAAATGCCAAAAAAGACAAGATGATGAAATATACACAGAGATTTACGTGGAAACCTTAAAATGGGGAAAAAAACCACGGGTGATCAGATTCCTCACTATAATATAGTGGATATACAATACAGAGAAGATTACAACACTCCGTCGAGTGTATCAGTCGCACAGGGCTCTTCGTGTCTGTTGTTACACACACAACTATGGCGTAGCTCTCACTTCTCTCTCTCTCTCTCTGACAGTCGTTCTACTTCTGCAGTTCTAACTCTGTTCGTCACACAGTTTTGTTTTGCCCTAGTTGCATATATACTTACACAACTTTTCTGGCTATTTACATATGTAGTCCTCATGGGGCGCACACTTAGACTATTTACAATTATAGTCTCTCGAGTTGGTTATTTACACGATTCCAGTTTCAGCCTCGGCCTATCGGCCTCTGCCAAGTCACTCATCAACTCAGCTCCTCTCTCTTTCCCATCTGGAGGGACTTGTTTCCACACATCATCATTATTATTATTACTATAATAATAATAGTCAAATCTTCAAACAGTCGACTCACTGTTTTCGACTCTTCGACTGTCAGCTTTATGAATAGTCTGATCTTCCCTGTCATCGACTGTCGGCTTTTCCTCCCACTGGAGGGACATATTCCCAACAAACTCCCCCTTCACTTCTATGGGAGGGAATCTGTCAGTCATGTATTTTGTCGACAGACTCTGAGTCTGTCCAAAGGTAGGTTCTTCGTCAGCATATCAGATCCATTGTCGTCAGTATGGATCTTCTCAAGAGTGAACTCTCCATCTTCAACTCTCTATATGTGCTTGGTCTAGGAGTGGTATGCCGCGTTCTTGGCTAGGTGTATGGCGCTTTGGCTGTCACAGTGAACCAAGAACTCCTTTTGTTTCATGCCTAATTTGGTGAGAAAATTTCTCATCCAGATCAACTCTTTTCCGGCTTTTACCGCTGCCATATACTTTGCCTCTGTAGTCGACAAGTCTACAGACTTCTGCAGTTGTGACTGCCATGACACTGCTCCCCCTACCTAGGTCATCACGTACCCTGAGGTAGATCGGCTTGAGTCGACATCTCCTAACATGTCCGATTCGGTAAAACCTTCCAACAGAGGTTTTCCAACACCATACCTCAAGCACACACCTGAGGTGCCCTTTAAATACTTGAGTATCCACTTCACGGCTGCCTAGTGTTCTTTCCCTAGATTACTCATATATCAGCTTACTGCTCCTACAACAAATGCTATGTCCGGTCTCGTACAGACCATAGCATACATTAGATTGCCGACGGCTGAGGCATATGGTACCTTCTTCATCTCAGCCTTTTCCTCCTGTCCTTTTGGACACTGCTTCGCATTTAGTTTGCAATTTGTCAGCAGCACTGAGTTGACTGGCTTTGCATTCGACATGTTGAACCTCTCTAGGATCTTCGTCACATACTTCTGTTGTGACAACCATAGCATCTTTCGAGCTTTATCTCGGGTTATGTGCAGTCCTAGGATTTGCTTTGCCGGTCCAAGGTCTTTCATGGAAAATGATTTACCAAGAGCTTTCTTCAAGCTTCCAATCTTCCTTGTGTCTTGACCGACTATCTACATATCATCAACGTATAACAAGAGAATCAAGAAATCTCCTTCCTCGTACCTTTTGACGAACACACAGTGATCGACCTGTGTTTTCTAGAACCGATGTTCCATCATGAAGGGGACTCAAATTTCTTGTACCATTGGCGTGGAGCTTGTTTCAATCCGTACAAGCTTTTCTTCAGTCGACACACCAGATTCTCTTTCCCTTTCTCCTCAAAGCCTTCGAGTTGCTGCATGTAGATTTCTTCGTCTAGCTCCTTGTGTAGAAATGCGGTTTTGACATCCAATTGTTCGATCTCAAGATCCATGCTGGCCGCTATGCTCAGAACAGTTCGAATCGATGTCATCTTCACGAGTGGTGCGAATATTTCGTCAAGGTCGATGCCCTTCCTCTGTTGGAAACCCTTCACCACTATGCGGGCTTTATACCTGGGCTCGCTATCGACTTCTCAAGTCTTCACCTTGTAGACCCATTTATTCCTGAGTGCTCTCTTACCTTTCGGCAGCTCTACTAGGTTGTAGGTGTAATTCGTGTGCAAGGATTCCATCTCCTCTTGCATTGCGTTCAGCCATTTTTCTCTGCTCTCGTCGGCAGTGGCTTCTTTATAGCACTCCGGTTCACCGTCATCAGTGAAGAGGATGTATTGACTAGCATATGTAGTCGGTACCTTCCTTTCTCTGAGTGGGTATCTTCTTCCACTCGTTGTTGGCTCTATTTTGGATGTCTTTGGCAACTCTTCTCTTTGCTCGGGATTCTGCTCATCAATTGGCATCTCCAGGTTGGACAGCTCCAACTCCTATTCCTCAATTGATTTTAGCAGGTCTGCCAACTCTGACTCATAGTCTGTCGGTCTTTCCTAGTTGACCGACTTGGATTCGGCTCTGTTGGACAGTTGTCTCCTTATAGTTGTCGGTGACGACTCACTTGGCCTTAAGTCGATGGTAGTCGAGGTTGACTGGGGAGTCGGTTCCGACTTCTGTTGCTTCTAGTCTTCAATTGTCTTCTCTTCTAGAAGGACTAAATCCCGACTTCTCACTACCTTCTTGTCGACTAAGTCCCACAACCTGTAGCTGAACTCATCTTCCGAGTATCCCATGAATATGCATGCTTTCGACTTGCTGTCGAGCTTTGACCTTTGATCCTTTGGTACATGCATATACGCCAAACATCCGAACACCCTCAAGAGTTGGTAGGAGACATCCTTCCCTGTCCACACCCTTTGTGGGACATCACCCTTTAATGGAACTAAGGGAGACCTATTGATCTGATAAACAACTCTGTACATTGCCTCAACCCAATAGGATTTTGGCAGTTTCGCATGAGAGAGCATGCTCCTTACTCTCTCCATGATGATTCAATTCATCCTCTCTACAAGCGCGTTCAACTATGGGGTCTTTGGCATTGTGTATTCGATCCGAATACCTTGGCACTTGCAGTATTCCTCGAACTTCCCTTTGTACTCGCCATCGTTATCGGTTCAGACAACCTTTAGTTTCCGA
>NW_028230775.1:0-33140 GCF_043228905.1 Azolla caroliniana
AACTTTTCTGTCTATTGATTATCTTGTGTATTGTTGTGTCTAATCTTGTGTATTGTGGAATATTTTTGTGTATTGTTGTTGCCCATAGCCATCTTTAATACTTGTTTTTTTTTCTGGAAATTTAGGGTTTTAACATGTCCAGCCAAATGGAAGGGGAAGAAGGGTGTTTAGAATTACCCCTCAATGATCATAAGGATAGGGATGATGCTATCAGGACACAACAAGCCATACGAAACTATTGGGCAGAAAAAAAAAGGAAACATCGTCAATTGTTGAAGGATACGAAAGCCACACTCAATAAAGGTAAGGATAGTTTAGTTGAGAATGTAAGTAATGCGACTACCATCATAGAGAGAAAGGTTGTAGACTATTTCAATTTTCAAACCAAGCACATCAGCAATGAAGAAAAGAAGGTAGTACTTTATGGAATATGTAATGATCCATCGATAAAGGACTTAGTTGATTGTGATGGTCTTAATGCAAATATATCATCTATTTTAGTAAATAATCTTCGTAATAGTTTCGTATCCATGAGCAGGTCAGAAGATGATCTTGTCTTAAAAAGGTCTAGTCTAATGATGTTACTTAATAGTGATGTTGACGATATAAACATCAGTGAGCTATCTAAGGTAATTGGTGTTAGTAGAAAAACAGTGTACAATACAATGAACCGTATAATTTCCTCGGGTGAAGGAACTAGTCTACTAAAGCTAACTACAAGATGTAAGCCAATGACACCCATAACATTTGAAATCAAGGATGTAATCACAATGTTTTGGACTAATGAGAGTAGGGTTTCACCCAATAAAAAGGATTTATGCAAGAAACGTGTTGGAAGAAATCAATACGAGGAGCATCCCATTCATCTTCTTGATGTACCTCAGGTATTTACATTTATCTCAACATTTGTTTTGACTCTACTCGGAAAGTTAATTAGCTCAGTTAGTAGAAAAGCTAATTAGCTTATCAGTTACATTTACCTCAGTTAGCTACTAGGATAGCTACTACATAGGTAACTGGCTACTCTCAATAGCTACTACCATGATAGCTAATTAGCTATTCTCAATAGCTAATTTAGGTACTACCAGATAATTAGCTGTACTGGTAGCTAGTTAGCTATCATGGTAGCTAGTTAGCTATTTCGTTATTACCAGCTAATTAGCTACTAGGAAAGCTAATTAGCTACTAGGAAAGCTAATTAGCTACCATGATAGCTAATTAGCTACTAGGATAGCTACTACATAGGTAACTAGCTACTCTCAATAGCTACTACCATGATAGCTAATTAGCTATTCTCAATAGCTAATTTAGGTACTACCAGATAATTAGCTGTACTGGTAGCTAGTTAGCTATCATGGTAGCTAGTTTGCTATTTCGTTATTACCAGCTAATTAGCTACTAGGAAAGCTAATTAGCTACCATGATAACTAATTAGCTTACTAGGATAGCTAATTAGCCACCGTGATAGCTAATTAGCTACTAGACCAGCTAATTTGCTACCATGATAGCTAATTAGTTAGGACAACTAATTAGCCACCATTATAGCTAATTCGCTACTAGACCAGCTAATTAGCTACCATGATAGCTAATTAGCTACTAGACCAGCTAATTAGCCACCATGATAGCTAATTAGTTACTAGGACAGCTAATTAGCCACCATGATAGCTAATTAGCTACTAGACCCACTAATTAGCTACCATGATAGCTAATTAGCTACTAGACTAGCTAATTAGCTACCATGATAGCTAATTAGTTACTAGGAAAGCTAATTAGCCACCATGATAGCTAATTAGCTACTAGAGCAACTAATTAGCTACTAGAGCAGCTAATTAGCTACCATGATAGCTAATTAGCTACTAGAATAGCTAATAAGCTACTAGAATAGCTAATTAGCTACTAGGATAGTTAGCTAGTTCCGAGAATAACTAATTCCCCTTTATTACGCAGGTCGATTTATTTATTAGGTTCAAACGAATGCATCCAACTATCAAAGTTCAACTACGAACATTCGAGTCTCTTAAGCCACACTTTGTGAGATGCTTAAAGGATCGATACACATGTTGTTGCATTTACCATGTACAGATGGGTTTTCTGAAGGACTCTGTTAATCTACTACGTCACCATAGCGCATCCCTAACTAATATAGTTTGCACATGTGGGTGCCCAATCTGTCGATCAAGCCCGCAAGAGGAGTGTAAATTATCTGAGCACGTTATCTCTTCCATGAGTTATTTATTAGATTCAATATTGTGTCTGAGAGAAACTGACGCTATCTTCCATATTCATAACTGTGTCATGGGTTTATGTCAAGATTGTGGCCCTACTAGATTTAGGTGGTGTCCAAATGAATTGAGTAGTGAAATATTGATCTCTGTGAAGTTATTTGAGTCAGTGAACACCAATTTCGAAGGAAAGGTGTGTAAAAGAAAGGATCTAGTTCGAAAGATGCTTAAACCAAGGGATTTGGTGTCTCTGTTTGTAGTATCTCTAGGAAAGTTCATTAAACACAACTTCATTTATTCATGGCAGGCCCATCAGTTTAAGACTTGCATATCTGATTTCCCAAATGATGTAGTAGTCTCAATAGTAGATTTCGCAGAGAATTATACTTTCAAGCAGCAGAATGAAATTCAATCTATGCATTGGTGTTCAGTTCAGGTAACCATTTTTGTGCACATAACATATTTTCGAGCTTCAGGTGATGTTAAAAAAGTAATTCATTTCTTTATTTTCGATGATAAGAAGCATGATACCTTGTTCGTCCAACACTGTTTTAAGTTACATTGGCAGTGGTTATTAGCTCAACGTTTGGAGCTTACTCAACATTGGCTCTGGTCTGACGGAGTTGCGTCACAATTCAAAGCTCGACGTCCATTTTATTTTGTGGGGAGGTATCCTGCTATAACAGGTTTGGAGATGAGATGGAATTTTTTTGGGTCTGGCCATGGTAAAGGTGAACATGATGGTGCAGGGGCTGTTATAAAGCGGGCACTTACCCATGAACAACTAAAGATAGATGGTGTGCACATGAATTGTGCATCACATGTAGTTGAATTTTTAAGAACAAATATGTCAACGAGTGCCACATGTGTTTATTCCTCGCAAGTCCGAGATATCAAACGTGAATTTTGGGAAGTGATGATAGATGAAGTAAATAGGGAGAAGACCTGGGAGTGCCAAGGAATTCCCGAATTGCAATCTCTGCATGTTGTTCGCAGTTATTCCAGGTTGGATGGTCATTGTATTGCGATTAGAGAATTGACTTGTTTTTGCTTCCATTGTGTGCATGGAAATTGGAGATATTGTCTAAACAAAGCATACATTCAGAATTGGGAGTATCACGCTCTGAATGATAAGGAAGCAGTCGATGGAGAAACAGGGCAGAATGTTGACTTCACATATGAGGGACTTGGAGATACTTTGAGTGATGTCCTGAACGTTGGGGATAACTTCGCTGTAAATGCTGAAGAAGGCAATTCAGAGGGTGTCGATTTCTATATATTAAAGTGCACGGTTAGTAAACAGTGTGCAAGGCCGAATATTGTAGATGCTTGGGGAAATTTTGTATCTGCCGGGACATTCTACATCGAAGGCATTTTTTATGCAAAACTAGATGACTATGAATATGTGTACAGGCTGTTAGAAGACAAACCAGCGGCGTACATGTACTCTCATTTGGTCAGGTGCATCAATGTCCCAATGTCAGAATACAATAGCTGCTCAGGTTTATACACTGTTGGTGCTAATGTGTATGAATGTATTTACAATAGTATGCCATGGAATTTGTAGCTACAAGTAGCACTTACCATGTTCTCTTGTAAAACAAACATGTATTTCGCGAAAACAGTTAAATAAATTCGTTTGGAATCAATTTCTTGTATACAGTCTGCTTTCTGTGCTTCTTTCTCAATAAAATCATGTCTTTTTTGTTAAGTTTTAAGTTATAAGTTATAGCGAAATAGTCATCAGTAGCTAATTAGCTGTACAAATGCAGCTAATTAGCTGTCAATAGCTAAATAGTCATCAATAGCATGAAATCAACAATCTACAACATATTCCTCAAATTACACAGTAGATAAGTACAATGGGAACAAGTAATTAAATTCTTCACTGAATAATGTCATCTCTTTACATATTTATAAATTACCATTGGAAATGTCTACAAATCTCCTATAAACAGCTAAGCTCTTGCTAGTCAGTGGAACGAGTCTACATATATTATCCGCATATCGAGCTCAGTATGGAGTCCACAACCATGCACCTAGTTGGCAGCTCACTGTTTGCACCAGGTACTGTTCAGGCATTTCCTCGGGTAGAATGAGACAGCATCTCCGAATATTGAAGTAGTGCTGAAAATGTTCTGTATCCAAAATCAATGTATTGTCGGCATTATATTCAGGCCAAGTAGCCCAAAAATCAGAAAGTCTCTTGAATCTTGCAGCTTCCATTTGCTCACAATTTTCTTGTGCCCATTGACGTTTAAAACGACTTCGCCATTTTGGGAAGAATCTTGCCAAACACTTCCACACATCTGATTTTGGTTTTTCACTCCAAATAAACAAATCAAAGTATTGCACAACCCACTCTAGAAATTGATTCGCGTCCCTCCTTGGCTGCATATATCTCACACTCATCAAGACTTTATCAAGCTCCAAGATCAAGGCTCTTCTTTCGACTTCTAGTGGTTTAGGTTTCCATTCCTGAAATTGAGCCGCTGTTACACCATTTTCTGGTAGAATACGATCAATCTCAATCAGCTCAGGTTCGGCCGACACAACTGGCGTCCTTTTCCTCTTCAAACCCCTAGTCGACTGTGTTGGGCTTGGCTTCACATTCTGGTGCTCTTGTTTTGTCGACTTAGTTATCAATCCTTGGATTACCTCGGTGCATGTAGCTACTGATCTGCTCGATATCAGTCCACTGGTATCACATGCTGCATCTACCTGCAACACCAAGTCATCCGTGCAACATGCTTGATCAACTTGTGTGACCAGATCACTTGTGTCAGTTGCTACATCTACTTTCAAGATGGGGCCCTTTAAACATGCCGCAACATCAACAGTATCCACACTGCCATTGGCCTTACGAGCAATAGAATCAAACCCTTTAGACTCTGCAACATCAGAAAACACCATCATATTCACACACACAAAGTAACTAACAGTCTCACAAAACAATATCCTGAACATCAAAGAGTTTCAGTCATAGAACAACACTCTTCAAATTATTTTGGAAAAACATCATAGAGTTCCATTACATAATGTGGATCAAGCAACAACCAATCTGAGGTTTTACTTGTCCAATAGGATAGTAAAACTTCATAAAACCCTAGCAAAATCCCTAAGCTAAAAATCATATCCAACTAAACAATATTTCGCTCCACTACGTCTGGGCCCCTTGACCGAGTAACTGGTCTTGTTCCCGATCGTGGCCCCTTCTTCAGCCTTTTTCTGGTTGGTTCCCCATTTAGCCTTGCTTCTTTCACCCAATGCGCAAGTGTGTCCTCCTCCGACAACCTTCCCATCGCCTCAGTAGCTAATTGCACATCAGCCGTTTCTTGAACTAGCTTTTCAAGTACAGAGGGATCTGTTTGGACATTTTCAGTAATTGGGCTCGGTGGGGTGGAATCAAGGTCTTGAGATTCGAAGAAATGTTGCATCAAGTGTTCATAAACACTGTTGTTGTGAACCTCAGTTTTACATGTTGTTTCCACTATTTCATGGCATTTCACATCGTTGCCTAATTCAGTACACTGTTCCAAAAGAATAGGGTGGAACTGATCTGAAGGAGATGTGATAGCAGGACTCTTACTTTCAGCCACGTTGGCAGCAGTATCCTCATCTGTTGCAGCGTCATCAGCACCAGACACATCATGTGCCGTCCTTAATCCACAAGATTCTACAATAACATGGCAGCTATTTAGGATAGCTAATTAGCTACTTTACTAAACTATGGTAGAAGCTAGGATAGCTAATTAGCTAGTACGATAGCTAATTAGGATAGCTAATTAGCTAGTACGATAGCTAATTAGCTACTTTACTCAACTATGGTAGTAGCTAGGATAGATAATTAGCTACTATGGTAGCTAATTAGCTACTTGACTCAACTATGGTAGTAGCTAGGATAACTAATTAATTAGCTACTTTACTCAACTATGGTAGTAGCTAGGATAACTAATTAGCTACTATGGTAGCTAATTAGCTACTTTACTCAACTATGGTAGTAGCTAGGATAGCTAATTAGCTACTTTACTCAACTATGGTAGTAGCTAGGATAGCTAATTAGCTACTATGGTAGCTAATTAGCTACTTTACTCAACTATGGTAGTAGCTAGGATAGCTAATTAGCTACTTTCTCAACTATGTAGTAGCTAGGATAGCTAATTAATTAGCTACTTTACTCAACTATGGTAGTAGCTAGGATAGCTAATTAGCTACTATGGTAGCTAATTAGCTACTTTACTCAACTATGGTAGTAGCTAGGATAGCTAATTAGCTACTTTACTAACTATGGTAGTAGCTAGGATAGCTAATTAGCTACTAGGATAGCTAATTAGCTACAATGAAAGCTAATTAGCTACTTTCTCAACTATGTAGTAGCTAGGATAGCTTATTAGCTACTAGGATAGCTAATTAGCTGCTAGTAGCTAATTAGCTACTAGGATAGCTTATTAGCTACTTTACACAACTATGGCAGTAGCTAATTAGCTACTATGATAGCTAATTAGCTAGTAGGATAGCTAATTAGTTGCCAGTAGCTAATTAGCTACTAGGATAGCTAATTAGCTAGTAGGATAACTAATTAGTTGCTAGTAGCTAATTAGCTAGTAGGATAGCTAATTAGCTTTTTTACACAACTATGGTACTAGCTAATTAGCTAGTACCATAGCTAATTAGCTACTAGGATAGCTAATTAGCTACTAGGATAGCTTATTAGCTACTTTACACAACTATGGCAGTAGCTAATTAGTTACTAGGATAACTAATTAGTTGCCAGTAGCTAATTAGCTAGTAGGATAGCTAATTAGCTTTTTTACACAACTATGGTACTAGCTAATTAGCTAGTACCATAGCTAATTAGCTACTAGGATAGCTAATTAGCTAGTAGCTCATTAGCTGCCAGTAGCTAATTAGCTAGTAGGATAGCTAATTAGAAAAGACTTAGCTTATTAGCTACAGTATGGTATACCTGTTAGTTTTCTCCACTCATTTGGTAGAGATGTACTGCAATCTCCCAAACAGAATGCAGCAATTCGACAGGCATGTTGAAAACAAAGCAGATGGTATGTGTGGTTGCAAGGTTGTAGGTGAACCAACAAAGACGCAGTTTTGTCCTCCACACCTAACCCGCAAGCGATGCAACGTGCTTGAACTGTCAATAAATCATTTTCTGGTTCTGCTTCATTTGGTAAGGGACCAAGAATGTTCAGGTCCAAATCTTGTCTGGTCCTTACCATTCCCTCCACAAAATGTAGCTGCTTCTTAAGGCAGCTAACTACCTGTTCTTGATGAATGTATTGTTCCTTCAACGCAACAGAGAAATTTACTGATTAATTATTCTTGTTGTTGAAAGATACACCAACTTTGCTCAGGAATCATTTACTTACTTGAAGCTTATCCAAATTGTAATCTGCAACAGTATTTACACCTAGAAGGTCCAGGTTCATTGAAAGAACCTGGATCTCTATTTGCAGTTCTATTTTACGTTGGGGATCCAGTGGCCCCTCTAATTCAAGCTCCTGTTGCGCAACCTATTCCAGATAATGCTTGATTAGCACATTTTACCCTTAAATTTATTTATAACACAATCACATACCAGCAAAACAATAGTTACCTGAATCTTATTTCTAATTGTTGTAACAACGGAAGTAACTTTGCTCTCCATTGCAGAAGCCATTGTGGCTTTCTCTAAATCAGTCTTAAAAAATGCCAATGTCTCACAGGCTTCATGGACATTTTTTAGCATATAGCTAACCAATGTCTCACCTGTATCATCGACATTGGCTTTCCTTGGGTGTTGGTGTGGTGTATGACCCCGGTCTTGCTGGGAGTCGATAGTTGCATCAACAACTGCCATGCTCCAAAATCTATCTACTTTTTGTGCCAAGGTCCCCATCTTTCGGCATCTTTTTACCGATGCCTCACCATAGACTGCCCAAGCTACCCTATACATTTCAGGGTCTCTGGATTCCTTCGTTGTTTTGCAGTACTCATATGCAAATGCTCTAGCAAATGAGACTGGCAACTCATTGTTGACTGGGATCTCCTGATGAACTTTCTGGTGCAGTCTCATGCAGTCATCGTACAAGTCGGCTCGTACATGCTTCAGCTTGACCTTGCCTTTGACTCTAGGCACTGTATATACTGTCATCCAGTCTACATCACTGATCAATTTATCACTTAGGATAGCAGGGTCAACACCCTCGAGTGACAGACCATAGGTGTTGTGGAAGTCCTCCTTTGTCTTGCAAAATTTTGCGAAGTTTAGCACTCTCATATACGGAGGAACGAGCCATTTGAAATATCATTTCAGAAATCAGAAATAGTGCAAAATCAGAATATGTGAGAATCAGAAACCCCAATCAACAACAACAAAAATGGTGCAAAATCTTTAACTTAGCAAATCAGAAACCCTAATCATAATTTGTATTCAGAAATTTGAAATCAGAAACCCTAATCAAAATCTGTAATTAGAAGTTTGAAATCAGAAACCCTAATCAAAATCTGTAATCAGAAGATTGTAACCAGAAACCTTATTAAGAAATTCTAATCAGAAATTTATAATAAAAAAACCTAATCGGAAATTTCAATTAGAAACCCTAATAAAAAATTTCTATCACAAACCCTAATCAGAAATCCTAAACAGAAATTTATAAACAAAAACCCTATTCAGAAATTCTAATCTGTAATCAAAATTTGTAACCAAAAACCCTATTCAGAAATTCTAATCAGAAATTTATAATCAAAAACCCTAATCAGAAATTTCAATCAGAAACCCTAATCAGAAATTTCAATCACAAACACTAATCAGAAATTCTAATCAGAAATTTATAAACAAAAACCCTAATCAGAAATTTCAATCAGAAACCCCAATCATCACTAAAGACAAGATTAACCACAAAAAAAAGTAATATAAACACACCTGTTGCTACTCCCCGATTTGCGAGACATCCTTATATGGGACTCCAAGGACTTCGCCCTATTCGATTTTGGGGAAATATGAATCGGCACCAAAGTTCAAACAGTAGTAAAAAAGAAAAAACAAATGTTTGGGGTTTCTGTAATTGAAACATACCTGGACGATGATCGAGCGGGTTCTGTGTTGTAGCTCTCAATCTGCAATGTCGATTTTCTGCTGTTGCGGGAGCTACGTCTACGTTCGTGCTCTGAGTACTCCATCTGCATTCAAAATCAGACTTAGGCAAAACAGGAAATTGATGACATTGAAGTCGACCTTAGATGATGGTGTTATTCCCCAAGTTCCACTACGTCTGAAACAGAAGTTCAAATATTTGAGTTTTTTCATAAATTAGTTTTTCAAATATTTGATTTTCCCACAAAAAAGACTAGCTAAAAAAATAGCTAATTAGCTATGGCCATTTTAGTAGCTAATTAGCTATAATAGTGTTTCCACTCACATGCTTTTACGCTAATTCGACTTTATCGGCTACTTAACAATAAGGCCTTCACTTAATACACACGTAAGATATAACAATTAACACAGAACAGTAATCAATACGTGACGATAAAACAAGAAGCTTATATTAATTCTCCGTTAAAGTTTTACATTGTAACCGGGCCTTTATATAGGTCACCAGTGTTGTGTACAAAACGGTGCCAACCGGCACCTGTTCGGAACCGGTCCGGATCCGGATCGGCATACCGATTCCGGTCCGTCCGTTCACTACATAATTATACTCTACTCTACTTAATTAAAATATATTCCGAATAACCATCCCATTCACATTCTGGTCTTTACTCTTTTGCCGGCCGGGTAACACATGGCACGCCCGTGGGACAGTACCTTGTATGTCGAATCCCACTATTCGGCCCTTAGCCTTCATCCAAGATATCCAGAATACTCTGCTCCAGGGTATCCAATGGTTGTTCAGAACTCTGTTGTTGTGGTTGTGGCTGCTGTTGGTGCAGTTGCGGCTGCTGTTGTGACTCCTTCGACTATTGCTCCTTAGATGGCGTCTGTTCGGCTCCCGGTACCGGTGGTTGTGGCGGTGATTCCTCCGTTAGCTGCTCCGCCAGATTTGACTCTGGTTGACTCGCCCCAGCCTTGTCTTCGTTCGGTTCTTGCTCCGATGATGGCTCCTCATCGCTGAGGTTGACGGTCGCCGCCTGCTTTGCTTCTTCTCTCCGTAACCTGGTCTGTTCATAGCTTTCAAACTGGATTTGAGCATCCAGTCGATCATCATCTAGCTGTGCTACAAGTTGTCGGACCACTGTTGACTGCTCCTCCGCCAGAGTTACAAAATCTTCGGCTAACTCATCTCTTACGGCGGTGAAGTGCTCCTTCGTTAGCATGTAGCAGTCGTCGCCATCCTTCTTCCGGTTTTCCGCATCCGCCCGTAGCAACTGGAGCTCGGTTCTGTGCTTTGCTCATTTGTCCCACCATTGTGCGGAGCTTTCGTCAATCAAGCGTTTGGTCTTGTTCCTCCATGCCTGGACAATGAACTAGATCCGCTCCAATCCCATATTCGATTTGTCCTCCGCGGCTTGCCGTTCGTCCTTCAACTGCTTGATCAGTGCCACCGTATCCACCTCCTGCTCCCGGTAATGTGACAATTGGGTTTGATAGGTGTTCTGCAGCCTTTGCAAGACCATCGTCGCTCTTTCCTTCTCTTCATAATGTTGCTTATGGAGCTCCATCCGTTCTTGTGCGGCTTCCTCCAGTAGCGTGGTTCTTTCAACCCGTTCCTCCGCTAGCCCCGTCTCAACTCGATGCACCTCCTGCCGGAGCTTTGCCATCTTCTCCTGTTGTTTCTAATGCTCCATATCCAAGTGCTTGTAGTCCCGGTGCAGGTGCTCAAAATCATCGGTCTTCTGCTTCAGCTTTTGGTTGAGTTGCCGGTGAGCGCGGTCTTCCCAATCCTTCTGTTGACGGAGTTCTTCTTTAAGTCTTTCGATCTCTGTTTCCGCCATCCGTCGAAGCTTCTCCTTTTCTTGCAGCGCCTTCTCTTTCTCCTCCTTCAGCCAGTCATAGGCCTGATGCCCTTTCCGCAGATTCTCTTCTGCCCGACGGAGATTCTCAACAGTCTTTTGTTGCTCTTCTTTTGCCGCTTTCTTCAAGTCCCACTCTCGGGTGCGTAATGCTTCCTGTGCGGCCAGTTCATCTCTCAATTTAGCAAGCTCTTTTGCTTGCGTCGCCACTATCTCCGGGACTGGGTCCGTCTTCGGGGTCTTATTGCTATGTACAGGTGTCAGGGTTTCTTTATTCTGTACATCGACCGGAGTCACCGGTGCTTGGAGCTGTGGTCCGGTTAAGGCCATTTTGGCCAATTCTTCTGTGGCCAGGTCCAAGTCTTGTTCTAGGCTCCGGATCCTTGACCGAGTCATTTCTAGTTCTCCGGTTGTGACGATCAACCGGTCCATTTGCACTTTCTCTTCCACCTCTATGTAGTGTACCACTCCGGCAATCTGTTCTCCAATCCACCGGAGCCATTGGCTACCGGTGCCCTGTTGTTGCGTCTTCCCAGAGGGTTGGCTGTTGGTGTCGCTGGCCAGTGGTCGGTTTTGTCCGGTTGCGTCGAGCTGCAACTCTGGCTCTTGTTGGTGACCACTTTGCCTTTCTAGTTGCGGCTCCGTTGGCCGCTCTGCCTCTGAATGCTCTTGGCCTGCCGGTGGGGTAGGCAACTGTACTTCCGGCGCTTGCATTTCGGGTCTTGCCGTATCCTGACCCGCCGATAGAGGTTGTTGTGCAGGGAGCTCTGTGACCGGTTCTGTCCGAACCGGTTCCAGTTTCGTCCTTGGTGCGTGCTGCTCAGTGCGGGGTACATGCGTTCTGGACATCCTTCTTTGGGTCCGAATGCTCCCCGGCCTATTCGGAGGTACTTGCCTTCTGGCGCCGCTAGAGGTGCTCTAACGGTTCCTCCTCTGCTTCCTCCTCCTGAGTCCCGATGTTGATTTTTGCTGCCAAGGGGTCTGACGCTTGTTGAACCGGTCGGTGAAGCCTGATCTTGATTGGCCGTACCGGTGGCTCCTCCTGCGTTTCCACCTGCCGCTTCCTATTGGGACGCTTCTTTGCCGCCAGGTCCGTTTCAGCCGCCTTCCCTTTGGTTGCCTTAGAAGCCAACAACTGCTGCCGTTTCGAGGCCGTTTTCGGGGTGCCTTCGGTTGTTCTTCCCCGCTTCGTGGTCTTGATGGGTTCGATAGGTGGCGCCAATAGGGTGAGCCATTGCGCCACTGCCGTCCATATCTTCCGACCTTCCTTGCCTCTGACAGAGTCGATGGCCGCACAGAGGCCATCCGCAAACAGTACCGCCCAGTCCACCTTTACGCCTTCATATGTGGCTATGATTAAGCTGGCCCGGTTCTGAGGCATGCACGGGGGTCGAGGGTATACATGTCCAAATTCATGGAGCACCCGGGCAATCTCTCGACAGAGTGGGTCTTCGCCGCCCTGTGTCCGGTAGGCCTTGCCCTTGCTGGCCAGAGAGTATTCCCTAAAATATTTTCGGAGCTGTTCCGGGGTAGGGTTGTCGATAGTGAAGATTCCCCCTTTCAGAAGGCCAATCAACACATGGATGGCCTCCTCAGTCATCAGCTCCGTATCGATTTCTTTGACTATCTTCTCCGCCTCCCGGTGCGGTGGCGCCTTCATGATTGTGAGGAAACCTTCTAACCCATGTTGCCTTAGCCACTTCTTGGCTGCTTCAGAGAGTGCTTGGCAGTCCATGGCTTCATCGAGGTCAGTGAGCACTGGTGAGGGTTGTGTGTGAGGAGGCTCTCGTCTGCTGATCTTCAATCGCCTGTCTGCGTTTGTGCTCCTCTATTCGCAAAATGTGAGGGTTTCTATGTGGCGGGGGTCTTCTTGTTGCATGTTGGTGCCTGTTTTTTTTCTTATCTGCGCGTGGTGTACTAAAGTAGAATGTCCTGCCATGTGGTGGCGGTTTAATACCCTATTAATAGCCCACTATGTACCTTTACAAAGTGCCTGTTCACTCCTTGTTCTTGCATGTGTCCGTTCACCCCTCGCCCTTGCATGATTTACTTTGATTTGATTTGATTTTTTTAAATTTTTATTTTTAAAGATAACAATGGTTTTGTTAATTCGCATCTGGTCCTATTGGACCCCTATCCGGATTGTGGTCCTTGCCGGCCATTGGACTTCTTGCCGTCGCGTCATTCTTGTTGTTTACCGGCTCATGCTCCCTCTTACCGGCTTCGCGCTTGCCGATTGCTGAACATGTTGCCGTCTCTTCCGACTTACCAGTGTCCGGTTCTGTGTCGCCCTTTACTTGTTCAAATGGGTTTCTTGGCATGGGTCCATGGTATGGTTTGAGTCGGAACCCATTGAACCATTTACCCAGAACCTCACCGGCGAGTGTCCCTAATTGGTAGGAACCGTTGAACTCACGCGTAATCCAGTATGGTCCGGTCCACCGAAACCGTAGCTTTCCCGGCATCTTACCCATCCGGGTCTGGACCACGAGTACCGGTTTACCGATTCCGAACATCTTTTCGTTCCCTTTTCGTTGACGATCCACGAACACTTTCCTTCGCCGCTGCTCTAGTTCTAGGTGCATGATGCTGGCTAGCTGGTGTTCTTCCAATTTGCACAACGGGTTTAACCGGATAGCTTCCGATTCCTTCTCATTTAGGCGTTCCCGAATCTGTATTCGTAAACTCGGTACCTGGAACTCTACCGGCATCACTGCTTCAAATCCGAATGCTAGGCGAAACAGTGTTGTGCGGATACTTGTCTTATATGCCGTTCGGTAGGTTCAGAGTGCATTGTGCAGCTTTGTATCCCAATCCGTCTGGTTCTCATTGTCGATTTTTCGCAGGATGTTCTGTAGTGTTTTATTTGTTGACTCTGTTTGTGCACCACCGCATAAAATGTCGTCAAACTTTCCACTACTTGCCCTAAGAAGTGCCCACCTTGGTCACTTATGAGCTCTATCAGACATCCATATCGGCACTAGATGCATTCATATAAAATTTTTGCTGTGGATGCCGCGGTGTTGTCGCGTAGTGCTTTGGCTTCCACCCATTTTGTGCAGTAATCCGTAGCGACGATCACGTACCGGTTGCCAGTTCTCATGGCCGGTGGTTTGAATGGACCGACAAAACCTAGCCCCCATTTCTGAAATGGTTTTACCGGTAGCACGAGCTGGTGAGGCATTCTGGCTTGTTCGGTTGGTTGGCCCATTTGTTGACATAGGTCGCATTCTTTAGCGTACCGGATTGCATCCTTCAATGTTGTCGGCCACCATAGTCCACTCTGCCATATTTTCCTTGCCGTAGTGTCTCCGGCATAATGTCTTCCAGCCACGCTGCAGTGTACTTCGCGCAATATTATTCCCTTTTCGTCGCTGCGCACTACACGACGCCATATGCCATCTGCGCCTTTGTGTTACAATGTGTCTTGTAATAGACAGAAGTGCTGGCTTTGAACCGCTAAGCGTTTCCTTTCGTCTTTGTTCATCTCCTCCGGAGGTAAGCCGGTGCTCAGAAATTGGTGCATGTTGGTGAGCCACTTGTCTTCTTCTGCAACCGTACTATCGGATGTCATTTCTGCCATGACTCCAAACAGCTCTGCATCCAGAAAGTCGTCTGGGACTCCGTCATTGGTTTCGCCGGAATCTAACCGGCTTAAATAGTCTGCTACCGCATGTTGTATGTCGGGTCGGTGGAATATCTCGAACTCGAATTCTTGCAATAGTAACGTCCACCGGGCCAGCTTACCAGTGAGTGATGCTTTGGACACAAAGTAGAGAAGCGCCGAATGATCTACGTGAAAGGAAAATTTCCTTCCCAACAGATAGTGTCTAAACTTGGTGACACTGTAGATCATACCCAAAGCCTCCCTTTCTATCGTGGAATAATTACGTTCCCCTTGGGACAGCTTCCGGTTGGCATAATAAACTGGCCGGTACCATTTCGGCTTTGTAAGTTGCATCAGCGCGCTTCCGATTGCGATGTCGGACGCGTCAACGAACACATGGAACTCGTTAGACCAATCCGGAGGTTGCCCCACCGGCGCTTGTGACAACAGTACTTTTAGTGCCCGGTAAGCCTGGTCTTCTGTGTCCGTCCATCGAAACGGTGTTCGATGTACCGTGGCATGCAGTGGTGTAGCCATGTCTGCTAGATACCGGAGCATTCGGCTATGCCACCGAATTTGTCCTAAGAACCGGCTTAGTGCCTTTGCCGTGGCTAGTGCCGATGCCTCCAGGATTGCTTTTACTTTGTCAGGATCCACTACGATACCGTCCTTGCTCACTATGTGGCCTAGTAATGCTCCGATGTTTACTCCGAACACACATTTTGCCGGGTTCAGGCTTAGTCGGTAACCCCACATTTCTCCAGACATAGTCGGAGGTGCTGAAGGTGATCCCCTTCCTGGCTATAAACAACGAAGTCGTCCAAGAACACCTACATGAATGCTGGAATGAATTCTCCGAAAATCTCCTTGATGATCCGTTGGAAGGTTGCCGACACCGTTTTCAGTCCGAACATCATCACTACGGCAACAAAGACTCCCCATTCGGTGACAAAAGCGGTTTTCTCCTGGTCGGCATCCGGATCTGATTATAGCTGCTGAAACCGTCCAGAAAACTGTAGACCTCATGACCGGGGACCGCATCTAGGACTCCATCCGTGAATGGAAGTGGGAAGGCGTCCGTTACCATAGCCGCATTCAATTTCTGGTAGTCGACACACACTCTTATCTTACCGGTCGGATGAAGCCCACTCTTAGCAACTTGTCGATTTTTTCTTTGACTTTTGCTGCGTAATTCGGGTTCAACCGGTAATGTTGTTGCGCTACCGGTTTGGCATCTTTAATCAGATGTATCTGGTGTTGATACAACTGAGGATCGAGTCCCGGCATGTCCTCGTAGGACCAGGTGAACACATCGTGAAATTCTTTTAGGAGTGTGATCATTGCCGTTTTGTTCTCCGGGGTCATTTCCTTGGCGATGTGCACCGGTCTTGTGTCCTCTGTGGTACCTAGGTTTACCTCTTCTAGTTGGGATGCTTTCACGCGTTGCAATACTGCCATTTCTTTTTCCAGTGCCTCCTGTGCTTGCCATAATTCCCGGATTGCTTCTTTATTCGGTTCCTCGTCGGTCCCGTCCGGTTGCAGTACGTACGGTGATACTGCTTCGGCTACATCAATCTCGAACAGAGGTACGATCTTCGGATTTTCCTATAAGTATTGATCGACCTCTTCGTCCGCCAATCCTTCCAGCATGTTGACACATTCCGCATACAACGGCATTGATTCCTTGCTAGTATCGGATCGTGGTTGAGTTGGTACTCGTACTTTCGTTTTTCCACGCCGGAACGTAATTATATTCTTCCTCCAGTTTTGCTTTATGTGTGTTGTTTTTAACCAAGGGCGTCCCAACAATAGTGGGTAAGCTCCCTGAGCCTGTAGCTAGAGAACTACTGCGGAAATGCGAAATGTGTGACCCCCGATGGTCACTTCTAGATCACGTATTAATCCGGTCGGCCGTACTGAGCTTGTGCGCCATCCAAAGCCAAAATGGGCACGGTTCCTAGTCCTGGATTCCTAGCGTGTTACATGTTCGGAGGTTGATCACGTTCACGCCGGATCCTCCATCGATAATCATGCCCGGTAGCTCATTTCCTTTCACAATGGTTGTGATTGCCGGACTCCTCGTGTCCACCACTGTCGGTCCTTCCTCCGGATTCGAAAAGAATGCCGGAGCCGGTGGTGTGTTAGCTGCCGTCCTTCCGGTCTTCAGTCCTTTCGTGAAGCGTGGTACCAGTTGCAACAGCCAACCTAACGCTTGCCATGTTGGGTTTTCGGGTTGCCCCGGGCTGGTGAGCTCTTCGGCATTCTCCTGTTGTTGTTCGAGCTCTACTGCATTCTGCTCATTTGCCTTCTTCACCCATTCGGTTGCCTGCTTCCGGATGGCTTCTTGAGTTTCCCACTCCGTGGCTTTGCCTTTTGATCTTGTAGTGACTTGTTGTATGTCCGCGACTTCCGCGTCTACCATGTTCACCTTTGGTCGCTTGTCGTAGCTCTTCGCCGAAAACCGTGTTAATCCTTAGGGCCGGACAATGGCCTAACACAAGGTGTCTCCGGAAGACACTTCACCAAAGGGGTGTTACAACGAGGTAACTTAAGACACAACGATTAATCCGACTTAATCAGCTACTTAACAATAAGGCCTTCACTTAATACACGCGTAAGATATAACAATTAACACAGAACGGTAATCAATATGTGACGATAAAACAAGAAGCTTATATTAATTCTCTATTAAAGTTTTACATTGTAACCGGGCCTTTATATAGGTCACTGGTGTTGCGTACAAAACGGTGCCAACCGGCACCTGTTCGGAACCGGTCCGGATCCGGATCGGCATACCGATTCCAGTCCGTCCGTTCACTAAATAATTATACCAAATCTCTATCCATGAATCAAGAATTAGCCCCGGTATCTACGAGTGTTGGGACATGAATTGGATGGTTGCTCATAGTACTAACTTCTAGTTGAGCTGAGAACACCTTGCTAACTTGCGTAGAAGAAATGGAACCACTAATGGGTTGCATAGATCCAGAGCTGTCCAACAAACATATTCTATTTTGGCTAGATTTAATCGTTTAACTCTTCTTCTAATTGGCGTAGAACTTCAAATTTGTTTGATAAACTTGGACTACTAGGATTATTAGATACTCCTAATGGAATAGACTCAGGTTTATCAATAGCAACTACTTGATTTGCCTTTCGTCTTGGCCTAATTAGACAATTTATTGTAATATGCCCTAGCCCACCACAATATAAACATACACGGTTCACTTGACATTGTTGCTTTTCTTCTTCTGACAATGGTCCACGACGATGTGGTGTATCGATTTCCATTGGTGTTGGTGCATTTGTAGAAGATGTATTATATGATTCCTTTGAGAAGGGTTTTGCTACGATTGAAGCGCACGTGGGCTCCGATATTGTCCTTGGCATTTGTTGTTGTCGTTCTAAACATTGCTCAAAAAACCTATTATGAGATCACAATGCTCGACTAATTGCCTCCGTGAGTGACTTTGGTTCTTCTGGAAATGTCAAGAATAAACCATTCACATCATTGCATAGTCCAAACCGAAATTGCTCCATCAATGCTTGGTCTTCCTATGGAATATCAGTTGCAAGTAGACAAAAATCAATGTAATAAGCTCAGGTAAGACGATCTCCTTGATGCAATCTTTGGATTTGATTGATTTCTATTCAATGACGCGGAAATGACGTTCGGCCACAACCGAGTCATAAAACAACGAATGGAAGAGAGAAAACTGAAAATAAGATGACACAGAACGTTAACATGGAAAACCCTAAATGGGAAAAACCACAGGAGCCCATAGACTCCAACTATCACTATGAGGGGAGGAATACAATGTGAGACTCAGAGGCAACGACCTCGAGCTCTATGTCTTCGCCAGTCGGCGGTTACAACAAAAACTAGTTCTGTATCTCTCTCTCTCTCTCTCGCTTTCTCACTCTCTGTGTATAAAGATGATACAACCACTACTACACCATATTCACACAAAGTGATTGCCCTATGTCATATTTATACTTATATGACTGTTGGGCTATTTACAAATATAACCTCAATAGGCTAACCATGAAACATATTTACATGTATTTCCTTTGATCCTGTTTGCACCGAATCCATCTGGATTCACTCGATCCAGTTTCCAAGGTTCATCAGGAACCCTTCCGGATCTGGTTCTTTCATCCGACTCGTCCAATCCGGCTCCTCCAGTTCTCATCCAGATCCCATCCAGAGGGACCGAATTTCTAACATTCGAGCACTATCAATATATCCAAAACACACGTTGAACTCACTAATAAACTCCTCGAAATTATTTAACAAAGGAGATCCTTTTTCCAACAAAGGGGCAAACCATGCTAATGTTGTACCACTAAATAATGTGCCTATTAGCCCCACTTGTGATGCATCGGCTGGATATATCAAGAAGGATGCATTTGAATTACCAAACATACTTAGTTGAGGAACCTCTCTAAACTATGATTGCATTCCATCAAATTTCATGGGAAGACCAATCTTAGGTTCTTTAGGGATCCCTAGAGTACTCAGTTCTTGTTTTTGTAATGACACGGTAGTTGCTTCCAATTGTTGTACTCGTAACACCAACTCCCCGTGTTGTTGTTGCGTTTGTTGCTTTTCTAGACCTGTAATTTGTTGAAGATCTCTCAACAAACATTGATTTTCTTGTTCTAATGCTACAAACTTTTCTCTCAAGCATTGAAGCTACGAAAAGACGGATTGGTATTCTTGTGCACCAACAGATGCCATTAGTACTTGAGGAAGGATAAGAAGACAAATTTAGTTCAATATGTCAAGAACAATACTGGAGAGAGGGAGGATTAATACTAGAGATAGAGAGGAGGGAGAGACTTTGAGAGAATCATGAGAGAGATAGAGACAGGGACAGAGTGTGTAAGAGGGAAGTACGATAACAAGAAGTATATTATATGAAAGGATTAATACTAGAGATAAAGAGGAGGGAGAGACTGTGAGAGAATCACGAGAGAGATAGAGAGAGAGACAAAGACAGAGACAGAGTGTGTAAGAGGGAAGTACGATAACAAGAAGTATATTATATGAAAGGAAGGCTTAATACTGGTGTTGAACAGAATTGGTTTTGAGTAATACAATATGCCTCAATTTATAGGATTTTCAGGAGTATTCCTGAAGTTTCTAGAATGTTCCAAAGTATTCTAGAGTATTACATGAGATTTCTGTAATGAAATAAATATTTTTTATATTAAGATAGTTGTCTTAATGGTAATACCTCCACTTGCCTATTATAAGGTCACAAGCTCAATTTGTTTTGAGGCCATATCATGACAACATCCATGTTCGTGCATCGTGTGCACTATACATGATCTCTCTAGTCAACGAATCTTCAAGTGAGAGTGTTGAAAATCAAACCCAACTTCCCCAATGAAATGGCTTTCACACTAGCAATGGTCACACTAGGCTAGTTTTGTAAATAGCAAAAGGGCAGTTGCCCTAGGTTAGTTGGTATTTAAACCAACCTTTTGTAACTTAGTTATTGTTGGATGTAATTTATTTTTTGTTTAATATAGGTTCTTGTTCTCTCTCTCTCTCTCTCTCTCTCTCTCTCTCTCTCTCTCTCTCTCTCTCTCTCTTTCAAAGCTCTCTATAAGTTCACTTTGGCCATTGTTTTCAATGTTCTATAGCTCTTGGAAAGCTCTTTGAGAGAGCTTTCTAAAGAATGTTCATTTACTGAATTCTGTTACCGTGGCGAGAAGTTATGAGCATTTTCATCCGCAGTCATCTTTGCCCTACGGTTCCTCAAACGGAAGGTAGATTTTGAAGCCCTAAATCGAGTGAAAGGTACATTCTCTCTCCTTCCCTCTCTGTCTCTCTCTTCCCGTAGGGTTTGTCCCTACAATGAGCCGAGATCACCAACAAATCTCGATTCTAATGCAATGGACAAAATGCTGATGAGTCACTTGATTTCTCTTCAAGAAACAATAAACAAGCAAGGTGAAGAGATTAGGATGTTAATGAAAGAGAATGCTAAGCTCCAAAGTGTTGTCATTGAGAATGAAAGTCTTAAACAAGTGGTTGCAAAACTTCAAGAAGAGATTCAAGAATGTAAAAGAGCGTCTTTTGAAACAAATGAGCGCCTTAACAAGATTGAGTTAAAGGAAGCATTAAAAGAAGAAAAATTGGACACGATGAGGCGGGATGTAAGTGAGATGAAAAATGTATGTACAACGAAGTCATGGGCCGATGTATGTGGTGGGGATGTGCTAGCAAACTCATCTAATATGCATGTGATGCATCAAGAGAAGAATATAGAAAGCATAGATGTCCGAGAATTGAAAGAACGTGAACGACGATCAAAGAACATTGTCGTCCGTGGGATTAAAGAAGAGAGTATGGAAACACCAGCATCCCTTGGAAAGGCCATTGGTGAAATTTTTTAGCATGCATTATGGGATGTCAGATGTGAATGTATATGGGGCACACCGAGTTGGGAAACATGGTGTTACTCGCTCCGGAGAAAGGCCTATTGTATGCACAATGACAGATGATACAAAGCGGTGGATCATACTCGAAAATAGTTGGGTATACCTCAAAGGTACACAATGCTTTGTGAGTGAAGATCGTACAATCTCACAACAAAATGCTCGTCGTAAAGCATATGAAGAAAGATTAAAAAATAAGGTTAAGGATGTGCCTAAAGATGGAAATGTAGCCAAATAGGGACACGTGATCTATGAGACTAACCCACGCCTTTTACGACTATGCTTTTGGAATTGCAATGGATACCCATGGAATGCGGGATTTGGCATAGATGAGTTCACCGATGACTCAGATATCACACTTCTTGTTGAAACATGGGAGCATGATACTCAAAGGATTCAAGGTTTAGGAAACTATAATGTACACTCTTTGATATGGAAGAAAAATCCAAGACAAAGAAGAGGACAAGGAGGGGTGACATGTTTGATTAAGAAGGAAATAGAGAAATATGTGTCAATCATAAAAAATGATGAAAATAAATGCTACATATGGCTCAAAATAGAAACACCTAATGATTTGCCCACTTTTGTAGTTGGATGTTACATTCCTCATCAAGATTCTAACTTTTATGCTTGTTTGGATAAAGATAAACCGTTTGCCAATCTAGAAGATGATATTGCTTATTTCAAATCCAAAGGGGAAGTTATTGTCTTTGGTGACATGAATGCTCGTACAAGAAGTTTCCAACTTGATTCACAAGAATCGTTCATGCCACATATCTCAAGGATGCAAGAGGATATGCAAATGTATAACCGCTCTTCTAGCGATGAAAAAGATCCGGACCAATTTGGGAAGTTACTCCTACAAATGTGCAATAGTACCGGATTGCTTATTGCAAATGGTATTTCCTTATGGCCCAACACTAATGGTTTTACATGTAGAAAACACAACGGAAATAGTGTGATTGACTATGTGCTACTTTCCGAAGGTATTTTGGATCGTATACATAAATTCTCACTTGGTGAATGGACACCGGAATCCAATCATAGGCCTTTATGTATTGATCTCAAATGTATGCATAGGTTTGATTGTGAGAAGGCTATTGAAGATAATAAACAACCACACTTGAGCATGAACCTTAAGCGAGCACCCATGTATTCCAAGATGGTTGAGGATATGTTACAAATGACAAAGATACAACATGGTGCCACACTAGAATGCAAATGGGAAGCTTTCAAGAAAGTCATTCTCTCATGTACAAACAAATGTTTTTCGACCAACCGCACATCTTGGAAATGCACCAAGAAACTTAGGAAAAAATGGTTTGATAAAGAATGTCGTGAAGCTCGAAAGTGCCTTATGGTTTTGGATATAGTTAAGGATAAAGAGAATTACCAAAAACATTTTCATGAGTATAAAAGGCTTATTCAAAGAAAGAGAAGAATATGGGAAATTACTCAACAATTTATCCAAACGCAAGAGAAAGCACATGCATGTGCTAAATTTTGGGGAAATCTAAAGGGGAAACGTGTTGAGAGTTATGGTGACTTAACTCTTCACGACTTGTCTATGCATTGTAAGAATTTATATGAGTTATCTCTTGCCGGAAAGATGATGTGTTATGGTTCTCTTTCACATATGCCTCCCTTCTTTACAATTGAAGATATATGCATAGGACTTAAGAAATTGGCCTCTCGAAAGGCAAGTGATCTTCAATGTATAAAGGCTGAAATGCTCAAATGGACAGGAAAGGAAGCACATATATGGATAAACGATATGTTTAATGATGCATTGCAACATGGTATGCCGTACGATTGGACTACAAATTGGATCAAACCTTTACATAAAGGTGGAGATATAAATAATGTAAACAACTATCAAACCATGATGGTTCGCTCATTAATGGCAAAACTATTTGGATGTATAATGGAATCAAAGATAAGTGTATGGGCTGAAAAAAGTGGTAAGAGAGCTTATGGACAAGCTGGCTTTCGGAAACACCATAGCACCATTGATCACCTTATCACCCTTCGAGTATTAATGGAGGAAAGTCGCCTTAGAGGTAAAGGTTTATATTGTTGCTTTGTAGACTTCAAGAAAGCTTTTGATATGGTACCTAGTGAGCATCTTTGGAGGCGAATGGAAGAACTTGAGGTGCCAAGTGAATATATGCTTGCAATTTCCCGAATTTATGAGAAGGTTATATGTTGTGTGCACATGAGAGATAAACTTTCAGATTTTTTCAAAAGCACTATTGGTGTTAAGCAAGGATGCCCACTCTCACCAACACTATTTGGTCTATGCATTGATGAATTGGAAGAAATGGTTACCAAGTTTGCAAAGGAAGAATGTGTTGAAGAAGTTGCCATTGGGAATGTTGTGGTTATGCTTTTGCTATATGCAGATGATGTAGTGCTTTTTGCAAATACTTTTGGAGATGCACAAAAGCTTATGAAGGCATTGGAAAAAATTTGCATGCATACTAAATTAAGTGTCAATAGCACTAAAACAAAGATTATGCTTGTGAAGAGCCAAAAAAGAGATAAACCATGCATTATGTACAACAATGAGCCACTTGAATGTGTGGAAAGCTTCAAATATCTTGGCCTTGAAGTTCCTTCAAATCATAGATGGAATGAATGTGCTACACGCCACTTAGAGGCGGGTAAGCGAGCATACTATTCATTTGAGAACACATGCAATCTTGGAGATATTAAGTGTTGGGTCCTCAAGAAATATCTTTTCGACACTTTGGTGACACCGGTTCTTCTCTATGGGGTGGAAGTATGGGGCAGTAGCATCCCTAAATCTATGTGGAAAGAGTTTGAAAATGTCCAAAAGCATTTTCTTACCAAGTTTCTACAAGTTAAGAAACAAACGCCCTACACCCTCCTCCTCCTTGAGACGGGATCACTTCCAATTGAGATCATGGCCATGGAAAGGGTTGTTGAATACATGCTTAAGGTTCAAAAAAGTCCCTCACATTGACTTCCTAGAATTGCGTGGGAAGCAAGCAAAAAGATCCAAAAGACGCATAAAAGCAAAATTTTGTGTTCCGGTTGGATGCAAGATATAGAAAAATGGTTTGGTAGATGGGATGCGAGACACTTGCTTCATGATGCATCATTAGATTCCTCTGTGAATGAGGCATTTTTGCAACGCCAATGTATCATGACATGGGACAAATGTGGAGGCTCACGCTTCACACATTATGCTACACATGTTGCACTTAACTACAAAACCATATTCTTTGCGGAACGAGGAAATCATACACATCCATACATGTTAGAACCCATACCGTTATCTGCCATTCGAACCATTGCTTCCATGCGACTTAGCTCACATGCATTGCGATGTGAAAGAGGGCGTTGGGGCACAAGTGATGAGAGTGGTCGGTTATGCACACTTTGCCCTAAACAAGTTCGCGAGTCTGAGTATCACACTTTGATACAATGCTCTACCTTTGATCATATTCGACCACGCTTTCCACATCTCTTCGATCAAGCCCAATCTTTGCATGAATTCCTCTCACAACCATAATGTGCACTCTCGATTGCAACATTCATTGGTCAAGTTCTTGAACATCGAGAGTCACTAGTCACTTTCACACGTATCACGTGAAATGTAATATTTTTTGTCTCATAGGTCATATTTGACCTCCGAAGACGATAATATAATCTATCTATCTATCTATCTCGGCTTTACGCGCGCGCGCACACACACACACACACAAACTTCTTTACATGGTATCAAAGCAAATGGCTGTCTGATTAAACTTGCTCAACTGTGTTGTGCCACACACCGACAATCAACAGAACCAGTTCGATAACAGAGAAGAAAACGATACTATGAATACTCAGATGGGATGTGCTCTACCCATCGAGAAACTTGATAAAACAAACTTTGCATCTTGGGAATACAAGATGCACCAATACCTTGTCAGCCAAGGTTATTGGAGCTACATCGAAGGAGCTCACGAAAACCAACCCAACCCAACAGATGCCGACTAACCAGCATGGGATCAAGCGGCCAATCGTGTGATTTACTGTCTTGCATCATGCGTTCATGGTCCCATGCTATATTCAAGAGGCAAAAACACCAAAAGAAGCTTGGGGCAATCTCAAGAAAATTTCCGTGGCCAATATGGTTTCGCGCAAACTTCAACTCCGACAAGAGTTGAACAATATACAACAAAGGGATATGCCGATCACCAGCTATACCTTGAAGAGAAAGGAGTTGTGTGATGCCCTCGGATCGATTAACGTCATCATTGATGATGATGAAATAGTGCAAATATGCCTCGGCGGCCTAGCACCACGATTCGGCACGATCAGATCAACCATTCTTGTAAGGGAGAATCCTCCCTCCTTTTTCGACCTTCAGCCGATATTGTTGATCAAGAAAATCATGTCCCTAAAAGGAGCAATGTGCCCAATGGTCAGATACTCTACTCCAAGTCGGATGAGGGAAGAGGATTCGGCCGAGGAAATAGAGGCCGATTCAGTTGAGGCCGACAGGGTTAGTTGACCAAAGAACACAATTCCTAGCATTGGCAGGAGGCCAAGTACACTCCTAGGGAGTTTGACAGAAGGGGGAGCCATCCTATCAGACCAAGCCACCAAAACAACCCAATCGAATGCGGGTACTGTGGAAAACTCGGCCACTAGGAAGAGGAGTGCCGAAAGAAGAAATGAGAGTCAACATCGACCAGCCGACAACTCATGAACTATGCCACGAATTCCGATTATAACGATCATGGTGGAATGTTCATAATGAGGCATAAAGTCCCATTCGAGAACGATGGCAAACAAACCTACCTCAAGAATGTTCTGCATGTCCCAACCATCATGAAACATCTCATCTTTGTCGACCAAATAGTAGAACAAGGCATGCAAATGCGATTCAACAATGAAGGTTGCTTCATTGAAAAAGACGATTAACTCGTAGCTCACGGTCGATGAGAAGGCTGAATGTTCATCCTCGAGTCAAACGAGGTGTAGTCGGGCAGGTTTGCAAAAGGCCTCAAAGTTGACACCGACTTGAAATTGTGGCACAAGAGAACTGGCCACATCAATCTCCAGAAGCTCCAAAACATGCAATCAGAAGGAGTCGTCATCAGACTCCCGAATTTTACGGAAAGAGAGAGCACTGGCATATGTGAGGCATGCTAGTTCGGAAAATAACGCCGAGTTCCATTCCCGACAAAGAGGAATGTGAGCAAAGGAGTCTTGAACATAATCCACTCTAACATTTGAGGACCAACACAGACAACCACATTCGGCAAATGCCGATATTATGTCACGTTCATCAACGACTTCTCCAGGCATACCTAGATCCACCCTATGCGGCAGAACAGTGAAGTGTTCGGACACTTCCATAAATTTAAGAATGAAGTCGAAAAAGCCACAGGTCGGCATGTATGATTCCTTGGATGGGACGGGGGTAAAGAGTACTTTTGAGCTGAATTCACAGCTTATCTCCGAAAGGAAGGAATTCGATGAGAGTTCTCATGCCGACACAGCCCTCAACAAAATGGAGTGGTCGAACGCAAGAATCAACACATATTAGAGGTGGCAACAGTAATGATGAACAAGAAGAACACGCCAAAATCATACTGGGCTGAAGCGGCGAACACGGTCATATATTTAATGAATCATTGCACAACATCCGGAGTGCACAATATTACCCCCCAGGAGAAGTTCTATGGAAAGAAACTGGATCTAGCCCATGTCAGGATATTCGGTTCGATCGCATATGTACATATTCTCGACGAGAAGCGATAGAAGCTCGATCCTAAGTCAGAGAAGTGTATCCTTGTGGGGTACTCACTCGAACAAAAGGGGTATAAGTGTTTCAACCCCTCTACCAAGAACGTACAAGTAGAGATGTCGCATTCGACAAATCAGTCTCCTAATAGTCAGCTGAATCAACTCCATATGATCCGACCGAAACCAATTTCAACATAGACTCGGAGGAGATTGATCATCTAAGGCTCACAACAGAGGAAAGTCCAATCCCAATTGGATTGAGTGGACCACAGGAGCCACCGAGCGACCACAACACATCTCGGCCAAGTCCAAAGATGGACAAAGGGAAGGCCAAAATGCCATAGTATGAAGATCTGGACAACAACGCATCGACTCACTCACTCGATAGTGAGTTTGAAGGTCTTGAAGCTCCTACTATCCATATGAATGGCATTAAGAAAGCCATAACCGCCACAAAAGGAAAACTCTGATGCTCCACCTGAGAGAAGAACTGGTTAGCCGATTCGGCTACGGCAACTACATGGCATATCACTATGCCTTTATGATGAAGGTGGCAATTGTTCGAGAACCGGAAAATTTTTCTGAAGCAGCCGAGGATCCATGATGGGTCAAAGCCATGAATGAGGAAACGCAGGTGCTTTGAACAAACGAGACATGGGATCTCGCTCCCCACTCCACACACAAAAAAGGATCGGTTGCAGGTGGATCTACAAGGTAAAATACAATGTTGACAGTTCGGTAAACCGCTACAAGGCACGACTCGTAGCTAAGGGATATGCTCAAACACACGACATCAACTATGAGGAGACCTTTGCCTAGGTGGCAAAGATGAAGAAAATTTAGACAATCATTGCACTCGCAGTTGCTAAAGGGTGACACCTCCATCAAATGGATGTAAAGAACGCAGTTTTACAAGGCGAATTAGAAGAGGAGGTCTTCATGATTCAACCACTTGGTTTCGAATTAACCAAGCATCCGACCGCAGTCTGCCGACTCAAGAAGTCATTGTATGAACTCAAGCAAGCACCACGTTGTCAAGGTATTCCTCGCGGATGCGTGGAGTGAGGCGGAACCTCGGGGGCCCTGTAACAAAGAGCAAGAGAGGAAGGAGTAGAGACCCTCTACGTGCGTGCGTAGATCCACAGGGACATGGCCCTTCGACGCAAAGACGCAAGTGGGACAGCGACACAGAAAGACACGAATGTATGTATGTATTAACAAGGACAAACAACAAGAACACGAAGATAACAAAACCACGAAGTCGGTTACAACCGAACAGGCCGGCGAACAGATGCCGATGCCTGTTCGTAAACGTACAGAAAGACAGGAGCAGGTTGGAGGTGCTGCCGGAAGCACTCGGGCATTCCTCAGAGCAACGCGAGCCTCCCGAAACCTGCACAGAAGGAAGCTATGGAGTTTGCGAACCAGAGAGAGAGAGAGAGAAGCCTTCGCACGCAAACCGACAGCACTTCGTCCTCGACTCTCCGCGATCCCTTTTCCCTCCTCGTCTCCCCCCTTTTATAGGCGAGGAAGGAGCCGTTTCCCCTTTACTTCCTACCCACCTAGGATCTTCTATGGACAACATTCGAGAAGAGCCGGTTCCTACGCTCCTCTGCACCGATTCCGCTTATGGACGGTTTTCTTCACGACATCCGCCCCCACCTAACCGCGCATCCACCGGCATGCGCCAAATTGAGTTGGGATGGAGAAAACCGGTCCAGCCTTCATTCCCCGCCCGTCGGTTCTTCCTCGGTTTCGGATCGTTCGTCGTCGCGGTCCAAGCTAACCGGATCCGGCTCGTCGTCGTGACGCTTCTTGAACGCTTTGATCCGCTTCCCCGCTACCGGTATCGCCATTCTCGTACCGTCGAGTTCCGCCAGATGGTACGTCCCGTTGTCGTTGGCGATTTGTACCACGTAAGGCCCGAACCACCTTCTTGCGAACTTCCGTGTCGCTCGGTGCTGGTTGTCAAGGCTGTTGTCGTAGACTAGCACCCAGTCGCCTTCCTCGATCTTCTTCGGTCGGAGCCGGTGCGTTCGGTCGAACCGGGCTTTGTTCCTCATCCTTGCTTCCTGAAGCTTTTCCGCAGCCTGCTCCACGTCCTCCGGTCTTCGCTCGAGTTGTGGTATACGCGCCGCCAGCAGTTCCTCCCGGCTCATCTCGTCTCCCCAGTCCACGGTTGCCCACGAGGAGATCGTACGTTCCATCGGCATGACCGGCTTCTGCCCAAACATGAGTTCTGCCGGCATGAATCCGGTTACCGAACTGTGCGTAGTTCGGTCCGCCCACAACGCGTAAGGCAATAGCCGCGACCAATTCCCGACTTGACCTCCGCATGCCCGAACTAACGCCTTGGCGATCGGTCCGTGACCACGCTCCACCTTCCCATTCGCCTCCGGATTATACGCAGTGGTAAGCGAGAGCTTGACTCCTAGCCGATCGAACAGCTACTCGGCCTCTTCGGCGTCCAACTCCCCGCGATCAGCCATTATCTTCCCGACGCACCCGTACTGGCATATCACATCCTCGATCAGGAACCGACATACGGCCACGGTCGTTTTGTTCTGAAGGGCCCGGCCTTCTACCTAGTTCGTCAGATCTTCCCGAGCCAGGACCAGATACCGCATCTGTCCTACTCCCATCGGCATCGTCACCAAGTCTACCATCCATTTGAAGTGGATGGTCAGAGGGTACGTAGGGTGAAGCCCGTCCCGATGCCGGACTATGGAGTGCATCTGACAGCTCTCACAAGTTGTCACGAACCGATGCACGTCCCGGTACAGTCCCGGCCACCAGTACTTCCCCTTTATCTTCTCGAACGTGGCCCACGTTCCACGGTGTCCAGCCCAAGGGCTGTCGTGGTAGGCCGTCAGCAGCTCCTCCTGTTCTTCCTTCATCGCCACCACCCAGAGCGGGACGTCGTTCCTCTTCTTCGGGTGCTTCCATAAGTATCCGTCCCAGAGAAAGAATCGGTATGCTTTCTTCCGGATCCGATTGGCCTCGTCCTTCGTCCATGACGCATCCGGCGTCATTGTCCTCAAAAATCCACCGATCTGTAGCCACTCGCCTTCGTACTTGCTCTCGTCGAAGCCGTTAAGTGTCGGAGTGCTCGCCCCGTCGGTCTTCACGTACGCCGCCTCAAAGAAGTCCACGCCGACTTCTTCGTCCTCCGAAACCATGCCGCCCTCGTCATCAAACCTCGCCCTCGAAAGCATGTCGGCCATGGCGTTGTCTTTTCCGGAAATGTGTCGTATTTCCGGGTCCAGGGACTTTATGTACGCTATCCACCTGAGCATCGCCAGGTCCGGTGTTGCGCATCCGGAAACCATGCCGAGAATTGGCAGGCAATCCGTCTCGATAATCACTTCTGTCCCGATCAGGTAGTCTTTGTCGGCCTTTACTGCCGAAACGATACCCCAGAGTTCGCGTTTAACCTAGGCGTACCCTCGCTGTCGCTCACTGAGAACCTTCGCGCCGAATCGGATCGGGAACCGAATGCCGTCCTCGTCTTCTTGGTTGACGACCCATCCGATCCCGGTTGGACTCGTATCCACCGTTATGTATACCGGGGTACCCTTCCGGTAGACAGCCTTCCGGAGCGCCGGTGCTACCGCAAGAGCTTCCTTCAGCTTCCGGACTGACTCCGTGTGCTCGTCTCGCCACTCGAATTTTCGCCCTTTCTTCAGTAACCCATATAGCGGCTCCGCAACGTGGGCGTAATGCGGGATCCATATGTGGTAAAATGCGCATGCCCCCAGGAACCTCCGAACTTCCGTAACCGAGCTACAGTCGGTCTTCATCGCGGAGATGGCTTCTACCTTTGCCGGAGACGGCTTCCAGCCATATGGCCCACATAGGTGTCCGACTACCAGGATTTCCGATTGCCCGAAGGCCGATTTCTCCCCGGAGAAGGTGAGCCTCGCATCCTCTAGCCTTTGTAGCACCTTCTCGCAGTCGTCGATGTGTTTCGCCACGAATCGCCGGCATCCGTCCAGCCCGACCGTCTCGTCCTTCTCCTCCACCGGGCACCCCTTTATCGGGATGTCGTCTAGAAACGGCATGGTGATGTCTGGAATGCAATCCCTCAGTACCTTGTTCATTGCATTCACCATGTGGGCCACCGAGTTGGTCCCTCCTTGTGGCAGGGTACACATTCGCACTAGGCCGAGGGGAGTTCGCATCGTCGTAATGTCTCTGCTCTCCACGGCTAGCTGGAACTGGTCGTACCCCGAGTATAGATCACCGACCGAGTAAATCGACCTTCCGGCGAAGGCCTCCGCGAACTCGTCTATGGTCGGTCCGATTCCTGCATTCCGAATGGTCACTCTGTTGACCGGCTGCAGGTCTTGAATGAAGCGCATCATTCCGTTTTTCTTTGGTACGGTAAACCATCAGTTCGAGTATGGGGCACTCGACGGTTCGAGAATGCCCATATCTACTTTCTGCCTCAATAGCTCCATCAACTTCGGGATGTGAGCTCTCGGTACTAGAATCGGCTTGAGATTCCACGCCACATGCGGTACCGTGAATATCACCATCGGCTCCACGATCGTCGGGTCCGCGCACCCGATCTCGTCCGGTGAGAATGCGAAGGCTTTCCCGTGCCTTCCGAGCATTCTCCGAAACCGGTCTTCCTCCGCCGGCAGTAGGAACCCGCCCCCACCGATCTTGAGCTCTCGGAGCGTCCCGTCGGTGAAGGTGTGTCCTATGCAGGCCAGATCTTGTAAACTGGGGTCCGACGGCACCCCTCTGATTCGGGACTCGCTGCCCTCCGGTAAGGGTGCCGCGACTGGCCTTACCTTCCGGCCCACAGTCTTGTACTTCGTGCTAACTCGGGCTGTCCGATCCGACCCAAGCCCCTGACTGAAGTCCGCGATGACTCCGTACATCTCTTCGGATCATACCGGTATCGTCCGGTCTTCATTAAGGTCTTCTCCAACTACCTTCCTCAGCATCCCCAAGGTGTCATCGAAGGAGACCGCCTCCACAGCCCCGCTGATTTCCTCGTCCGGGCCGAGAACTCCGCACGCTCGAAGTCGCTCCTCCGCCCTTGCCCTTTCTCGGCCAACAATGCCAACTATCATACACCCTCCGTTGCCGGAGAAGCTGAATTTTCTACCTATCGTACAAGGTTTCTTCGGTTTCGGTTCTATCGTACAGCTGTGGGGTCTTTCCCGAGTGTCTGGACTGTCTCGGCCCCACGCCTTGGCAGCCCTCTCTAAAACTCCTCCCGGTTCTCGCCACAGAGGGATTCGCGGTTCCGCTCGTGGTTCGGCCACACCGTCAGAAATTGGACCGAATGGCGCCCGTCCTAGCTTTTGACCCTCGCGTAGGCCGAACCGTTGTCCAGCACTTTGGTCTCCATCCGCGCCGCCGTGATGTATGGTTCACCTAATATGACCGGGTGCGAGGACGTCTCCTGTACGAAGAAGTGCTGGTCAATCTCGACGTCGCTGATCTTGACTCGCACGTTCGGGCAGGCCCCATGCAGTTCCTCGGTGGCGCGCGTCGCCGCCCGTATCTTCCACCCGTGCTTGGTGTTGATCGACCACTTCCCCTTCTTATAGAAGTCCATGGACATCAGGTTTATTTCCGAACCGTGGTCCACCAATGCCACCACCGGTTCCTGAACATCTCCAATCTTTACCGGGGTCTCCGTGGTCGCTCGGGCCCAGTGTGGTCTCGAATAGTGGCTCTCCGCCCACTCATCTGCCAGCGCCGAGTCGTCGATGTGCGTCGTCCGCACCTCTACCGGTCTTTCCGGCTCCGTCTCCGTCGACAGCCTCTTCCGTTTCACCAAGTCTACAATGGAGTCGTGGAACTCCTTCTTGGCGATCCCTAGCACCTCCCGCAATGACAGCTCCACTTTGCTGTCGAGGATCCGCTCTTCTAGGACCTTTCGTAGGTCCGTAGTCCTTTCTATTTCCGTCCCCAATCGGTATCCGCCCTTCCTGGGGTTATCTTGCGAGCTGGACCCGCCGGCATCGTTCCGTCGTTGCCCGAATCGGGTCTCGTATCGTTGTGAGGGCCCGGCCGCTCCGGCTTTCCCCACTCGTTTGTCTTCTACCAGAGCCTCGTAGTTCCGGCAGGCGGCTTCTACGAAGCCCGTCTTCTCCTCGACCAGATCGCTCCACCCAGTTATTTCCCGG
>NW_028230776.1:0-33060 GCF_043228905.1 Azolla caroliniana
AGAGTACACAGATAGAAGAATAAAAATGAAACTTATATTAAATGATGAAGCTCGTAGTGATTACAGTACTCAGCCTCAGCCGGAAACAGTTCGTACAGAACTTGCTGCTGTGATATTACTCTCGCTAAGAACGCTCTAGCTACTCCCCCCTTGAGGTATGCATAACTTGGGTTATATAGTTTTCCCCTTCAGACAGAGCCGAGCCATCGGCTGATTGTGAGGGCTAAAACACGGCTATTTTTAGTCTTACCTATTTCCTCACCTACTCTTCTACCTAACGGACAGTTTACGTAATATATTTATATTTCTGGCCTATGGACAACATCCTTAACGAGTGGAATCATTGTGCGAGGCCGCCCAAGCATACTTGAGCCATCTTGCCTTCGTGGAAGTTTATGTTGATGGAGCCAAGAGAGTCGCAAATGCTCTTGACCTTGGCAGTGTAGTACAACACGGACATATCTTTTTGCCAAATGTTGTTCAACTCTTGTCGGAGTTGTAGCTTTCGGGCGGTCGTGTTGGCAATGAAAATCTTCTTTAAGTTCTCCCACAGCTCTTTAGGTGTCTTGGCGTCTCAAATGTGGTTAAGCATGTGGTCGTGGACACATGTTGCCAAGCAATACATTACCCAACTCACTCCTTGCTCCCATGTTGGGTAGTTGGCGTTTGTGATGTCAGGTTTGTTTTCGAGTGTGTCGTTGATGTAGCTCCAATACCCTTGGCTGACAAGGTATTGGTTCATCTTGTAGTCCCAAGATGAATAATTGCTCCGGTCTAGCTTTTCACTAGGGAGCAAGCTACCCATTTGTGTGTTCATGTTGCTGTAATGACTTCACTTTTGTGTTTTCTTCCTTTGGTCACGTACACGTGCTACATAGCGGCACTACGGTAGCCGATAGCCAGATTTATCGTTGGCGTCTCGAACACACAATCACGAAGAGTCGGGTGGGCTTAGTGGATGTGCTAAACCACACACTCTATTACAAGGTTAAAAATTAGGTAATTAACTACGGGTTTATTAGTACCTAATTATGTGATTAAGTTAAGCGGAAGATTAAGTGATATGTGTGTGTATGTGTGTTAGAGGAAGAGAGAGAGGAAGTTAACAGGCACGGTGTGTTCGAGCTAGATTCCCTTCGATCGGTAATACTCCTCAAACTGCCCTCGATATTCGCCTTCATTGTCCGCTTAGACTACTTTCAGTTTTTGGTCGGTCTCTCTCTCGGCTCTCGCTTGGAACTCCTTGAAGACAGATAACACTTGGTCCTTTGTCTTCAATACAGAAGCCCACAACTTCCGACTACAGTCATGGATGAAGGTCACAAAAGATTGTGAACCAACCGATGACTTCGTGTCCACGTACCACACATCTGTACATGCATGAGTTCCAGCTGCATTTTCTTCCTCATCGGGGGCCTAATTCGAGCCTTCATCGTCCAACCGATCAACTGATATCAAATTTAACATTACTTCCAAAACATGTCGAACATCTCTCAACACAGGTCTGCCCCTGTTTGAGGTTACCAAACACACATCTCCTATGCCGACAATTCGGCAGGCTATTGTGTGGTTTTTCACACACAATATGAAAATTAGTAAAATAATTATTTATGATTAGCTTAATGGATTGATATGGAACGTATTTCACTACACATGAAACGGATAAATAAGTATCAAGTTATGTGAGTGTGAAGTTTGAGAAGATCAGAAAAACAAATTCTAAGATATCCCACATAGATAAGACAACATTGAATCCCCATAGTATATAAGGAGAGCCAGAAAATATTACTTTATGTGTATGTGTGAAGCACAGAATGTTCAAGGTGACTTGGGCTAAACTGTGTGAATGAATGGCTCAAAATATTTTGGGTCACGACTTGATCAGCCATGGCATACGGCCCGGTCCGGACGTGTGTGTCTGCGGACGCGTACACGGCTCGGTCCAGATGCGCGTACATGACCCATGTGTGCGGACGCCCGAGCAGATGCGTACACGGCGTGGTCGGGACATGCGGCTTCTGTGCGAACGCATACACGGCGCGGGCGAGATACGTCTATGCACGAATGCGTCTACGGTTCGGTTGCAACGCATGGTTTGGTTGTGATGCATGTACGGATTACGCATGGGCTTAACTTTATGGATGATGGGATTATGTGGACGAATTATACGAACAGTCACATGCAACTAAAAGTAAAGGTCAAGCAACTAAAAAAGGAGGCCATGCAACTAAAAGTAAAGGTTAAGGAACTAAAAAAGGAGGCCATGCAACTAAAAATAAAGGCCAAGCAACTAAAAATGGAGGCCATGCCACTAAAATTGGACGCATGCAAAGGAACATGGGCAACTATGATCAGCAAAGAACTTCATATATGTTCCACTTTTTTTTTTTTTTAGTTTTTTTTTTCCCCTTATCTTCTTCTCTCTCCCATTCCTTGGGGAAAGATAATCTCTCATATCTCTAATAACGCTCCTTATTCTAATAGGTGGTTCAGTGTGCCGAAGAAGAATGGATCGTTGCGATTCATCCAAGATCTTCAACCCGTCAACAAGGTGACAATTCGGAATGCTAGAATCGGTCCGAGTGTGGATGAATTTGCCGAGGCGTTTGCAGGCCGGTCCATCTACTCCATTGGTGATCTCTACTCTGGATACGATCAATTCCAGTTGGCGATCGACAGTCATGACATTACAACCATGAGGACTCCAATAGGGCTTGTGCGGATGTGTAGCTTATCTCAAGGTGCAACGAATTCGATGGCTCATATGGTGAATGCCATGAACAAGGTCTTGAAGGATTGCATCCGAGGCATCATGATGCCATTCTTGGATGACATTCCAATATAAGGATGTTCGGATGAGGAGAAGGATGAATCGAAAGATAAGGATGGATGCAGAAAGATTGCGAGAAGGTGCTCCAAAGGCTCAAAGATGCGAATTTGACATTTTCGGGAGAAAAATCCGCATTCAGGCAACCAGAGATCTTGGTGGTAGGTCACTTGTGTGGAGCATATGATCGGAAGCGTTCGCTATCCAAGGTGAATGTGATCCAAGACATGAAAGAAGAATGTGTAACCCAAACGGAGGTATGAAGGTTCCTTGGAGCATGCGTGTTTTATCATATTTGGATTCCACACTATGCCCACATTGTTGAGCCATTATACGGTCTACTAAAGAAGAAGTGGAGGTTTGAATGGACAAGCCATCATACTTTTGCCATCCGAAGCCTAAAGAAATTATTGATGGAGGCACCTGCATTACAGAAGGCGGACTATTCAAATGGCAAGCCCATTTTCGTGACCGTGGATACTAGTCCAATCGGAATTGGATGGGTTATAAACCAAGAAGACGAAGATTGGAACCGTTATGCAATTCAGTTTGGTGCGAAAGTGTTAAGTGATAGGCAAAGAAGGTATGCCCAAGTGAAGAGGGAGCTATGGGGAATCGTATCGGCGATCAAGTCTGATTGTGACTACCTTATTGGAGTAGAAGTCATAATCGAGACAGATTGCCTACCAATCTTGGGTATCATATCTAGATGTAGTACACCAGATATTGCCATGCTACGTTGTCGTGAAAAAACCGTCCACAAGCGGAATCGGTGCACCGGAGCGTAGGAACAGGCTCTTCATGCACGTGCGCCTTATGTTGTACATAGGGGATCCTAGGCAGGTAGATTCGGGAGGTAGGAAGTTGAGGGGAAACGGCTCCTTCCTTGCCTATAAAAGGAGGGAGACGAGGAGGGTTGAGGGATCGCGGAGAGTCGAGGACGAAATGATGTCGGTTCGTGGGTCGGAGGCTTCTCTCTCTCTCTCTCTCTCTCTCTCTCTCTCTCTCTCTCTCTCTCTCTCTCTCTCTCTCTCTCTCTCTCTCTCTCTCTCTCTCTCTCTTCTCTCTCTCTCTCGCTCGCAAACTCGGTAGCTTCTGGCTGTGCAGGTTTCGGGAGGCTCGCGCTGCTCTGAGGAATGCTCGAGTGCTTCCGGCAGCACCTCCAACCTACTCTTTCCTTTCTGTGCGTTTACGAACAGGCATCGGCATCTGTTCGCCGGCCTGTTCGGTTGTAACCGACTTTGTGCTTCTGGTTGTTTGTTTGTTAATATATACATTTACATACATTTGTGTCCCTTGTGTCGGTGTCCCACTTGCGTCTTTGTGTCGAAGGGCCGTGTCCCTGTGATTCTACGATCGCACGTAGTGGGTCCCCTCCCTTCTCCTTTCTCTCTTGCTCTTCGGTACAAGACCCCCGAGGTCCCGCCTCATTCCTCGACATCTTGGTGAACCCGACGTGAAGGAGGTGGCAGAAGAGCAGAAAATGAAGGGGTCGGATCTTGCAGAGGCCATGGCTTCGGCCGTGGATCGGATATTGAGTGCACGCGAGGGCACCGGCGCCCTCGACAGAGCCATTGAGGCGGTCGTCGGTACGATCAGCCGGTTCAACGGAAAGGATGCCACGAAGTATTTGGCGTCCTACAGGGCAAAAATGAGGATACGGGACATTCTGGAAGAGAGGCGTCTTGCCGGGTTTCCTCGAGTGGCGATGCCGAGCATCCATGCGGAGGTGCTCGAGGTGCGGGCGGAGAGCCGTACCTGGGAGGAGTTCGAAGGCCGACTCCTAGAAACTACGGGTTTCACGACGCGCTCCGGCTTTCGAAACGAGACTTCATGGAATGGGTGGAGTCCCCCGGCAAGGGAAGAAACGCGTCGGCACTCCTCCGGGAGTTCGAAGAACGCTTTGCGCGCCTTTCGACGCTTGACCGAACTGTTCTGGATATGAGCCGGGTCCTACTGTTCGTCAAGTCGGTGGACGAGCGGGACCGGGATCAAGTCGGCTCCTTGCCGGAAACCGAAGACGGGCTGACGACCGACTGGGCAGCGGTTAAGAGAGTCTGTGGCCGTTTCGACAAACGACGGGAATGGGCTGACAACGGGGCGGCCGGTGCGGGCTCTGTCACAGCAAGGAGGCTTGAACCGGCACCGCAAGGGCGAAGGGAAGAAACCCGGGAATGGCTCGAAACCGGTCCGGCTTCGACCGGCATAGTCAATGGCTCGTCCGGAGGAGCGGCGCTGGAGGAGTTGACGCGGGCGATAAAGGATCTCCAGATCGCCCAGACTCGAAGGGAAGGCGGCGAACCGGCTCATGACGACGGCCGGCAGCAGGGAACAGGTGCATGTGGTGCGACGAGGTTGGCCACATTCGGAAGGACTGCGGCGATTTCGCAGAGGCGTTGAGGAACCGAGTAGTGTACCTGTGGGAAGGCCGGGTGCATGCCGGCGACACCAGAAGGGACCTAAACCGAAACGACAGGCAAGGAGAAATGAAGAGACTGATGGAAGAGGCAGCGGCCCGACACGTGGAGGCCATCCACTACTCGGCGTCGGCCGGCATTCGGGTCGGGGGCGGCGAGGCCCGAAAGGAGAGCAATGACGGATTCTGGCCGGCAATGCTGGAAGGCCTCGCTGGCGCACGGTTGAGGAAAGATGAAGCGGACCGCGCTGAGAGACGGGTCCGGGAAGTAACCGGGTGGAGCGACCCGGTCGAGGAGAAGACGGGCTTCGTAGAAGCCGCCTACTGGAACTACGAGGCTCTGGTAGAAGACAAACGAGTGGGGAAAGCCGGAGTGGACGGGCCCTCACAACGGTACGAGACCCGATTCGGGCAACGACGCAACGATGCCGGTGGGTCCAGCTCGCAAGATAACCCGAGGAAGGGCGGATACCGACTGGGGACGGAAATAGAAAGGACTACGGACCTACGAAAGGTTCTAGAAGAACGGATCCTCGAAAGCAAAGTGGAGTTATCATTGTGGGAGGTGCTAGGGATCGCCAAGAAGGAGTTCCACGACTCCATTGTGGACCTAGTGAAACGGAAGAGGCTGTCAACGGAGACGGAACCGGAGAGACCGGTGGAGGTGCGGACGACGCACATCGACGACATGGCGCTGGAAGATGAGTGGGCGGAGAGCCACTATTCAAGGCCGCACTGGGCCCGAGCGACCACGGAGACCCCGGTGAAGATCGAAGATGTTCAGGAACCGGTGGTGGCATTGGTGGACCACGGTTCGGAAATAAACCTGATGTCCATGGACTTCTATAAGAAGGGAAAGTGGCCGATCAACACCAAGCACGGGTGGAAGATACGGGCGGCGACGCGCGCCACCGAGGAACTGCACGGGGCCTGCCCAAACGTGTGAGTCAAGATCGGCGATGTCGAGATTGACCAGCACTTCTTCGTATAGGAGACGTCCTCGCACCCGGTCATATTAGGTGAACCATACATCACGGCGGCGCGGATGGAGACCAAAGTGTTGGACAACGGTTCAGCCTACGTGAGGGTCAAAAGCTAGGACGGGCGCCATTCGGTCCAATTTCTGACGGTGCAGCCGAACCACGAGCGAAACCGTGAATCCCTCGGTGGCGAGAACCGAGAGGATTTTTAGAGAGGGCTGCCAAGGCGTGGGGCAGAGACAGTCCGGACACTCGGGAAAGACCCCACAGCTGTACGATAGAACCGAAACCGAAGAAACCTAGTACGATAGGTAGAAAATTTTGCTTCTCCGACGACGGAGGGTGTATGATAGTCGGCATCGTTGGCCGAGAGAGGGCAAGGGCGGAGGAGCGACTTCAAGCGTGCGGAGTCCTCGGCCCGGACAAGGAAATCAGCGGAGCCGTGGAGGCGGTCTCCTTCGACAACACCTTGGGGATGCTGAGGAAGGTAGCCGGAGAAGACCTTAACGAAGACCGGACGATACCGGTATGTTCCGAAGAGATGTACGAAGTCATCGCGAACTTCAGCCAGGGGCTCTGGTCGGATCGGACGGCCCGAGTTAGCACTAAGTACAAGACTGTGGACCGGAAGGTAAGGCCAGTCGCGGCACCCTTACCGAAGGGCAACGAGTCCCGAATCAGAGGGGTTGCCTCGGACCCCAGTTTACGAGATCCGGCCTGCATAGGACACACCTTCACCGACGGGACGCTCCGGGAGCTCAAGATCGGTGGGGGTGGGTTCCTACTGCCGGTTTCGGAGAATGCTCGGAAGGCACGGAAAGGCCTTCACATTCTCACCGGAAGAGATTGGGTGCGTAGACCCGACGATCGTGGAGCCAATGGTGATATTCACGGTACCGCATGTGCCGTGGAATCTCAAGCCGATTCCAGTACCGAGAGCTCACATCCCAGAGTTGATGGAGCTACTGAGGCAGAAAGTCGATATGGGTATTCTCGAACCGTCGAGCGCGCCATACTCGAACCGATGGTTTACCGTACCAAAGAAAAACGGAACATTGCGCTTCATTCAGGACCTGCAGCCGGTCAATAGAGTGACCATTCGGAACGCAGGAATCGGACCGACCATAGACGAGTTCACGGAGGCCTTCGCCGGAAGGTCGATTTACTCAGTCGGTGATCTGTATTCGGGGTACGACCAGTTCCAGCTAGCCGTGGAGAGCAGAGACATTACGACGATGCGAACTCCCCTCGGCCTAGTGCGAATGTGTACCCTGCCACAAGGAGGGACCAACTCGGTGGCCCACATGGTGAATGCAATGAACAAGGTACTGAGGGATTGCATCCCGGACATCACCATGCCATTTCTGGACAACATCCCGATAAAGGGGTGCCCGGTGGAAGAGAGGGACGAGACAGTCGGGCCAGACGGATGCCGGCGATTCGTGGCGACACACATCGACGACTGCGAGAAGGTGCTACAAAGGTTAGAGGATGTGAGGCTCACCTTCTCCAGGGAGAAATCGGCCTTCGGGCAATCGGAAATCCTGGTGGTCGGACACCTATGTGGACCATATGGCCGGAAGCCGTCTCCGGCAAAGCTAGAAGCCATCTCCGCGATGAAGACCGACTGTAGCTCGGTAACGGAAGTTCGGAGGTTCCTGGGGGCATGCGCATTCTACCACATATGGATCCCGCATTACACCCACATTGCGGAGCCGCTATACGGGTTGCTGAAAAAGGGGCGAAAATTCGAGTGGCGAGACGAGCACACGAAGTCGGTCCGGAAGCTAAAGGAAGCTCTTGCGGCAGCACCGGCGCTCCGGAAGGCTGTCTACGAGAAGGGTACCCCGGTATACATAACGGTGGATACGAGCCCGACCGGGATTGGATGGGTCGTCAACCAAGAAGACGAGGACGGCACCCGGTTCCTGATCCGATTCGGCGCAAAGGTCCTCAATGAGCGGCAGCGAGGGTACGCCCAGGTTAAGCGCGAACTCTGGGGTATCGTTTCGGCAGTAAAGGCCGACAAGGACTACCTGATCGGGACAGAAGTAGTTATCGAGACGGATTGCCTGCCAATTCTCGGCATGGTTTCCGGATGCGCGACACCGGACCTGGCGATGCTCAGGTGGATAACGTACATCAAGTCCCTAGACCCGGAAATACGACACATTTCCAGAAAGGACAACGCCATGGCCGACATGCTTTCGAGGGCGAGGTTTGATGACGAGGGCAACATGGTTTCGGAGGACGAAGAAGTCGGCGTGGACTTCTTCGAGGCGGGGTACGTGACGATCGATGGGGCGAGCACTCAGGCACTTAACGGCTTCGACGAGAGCAAGTACGACGGCGAGTGGCTACAGATCGGTGGGTTTTTGAGGACAATGACGCCGGATGCGTCATGGACGAGGGACGAGGCCAACCGGATCCGGAAGAAAGCATACCGATTCTTTCTCCGGGACGGATACTTATGGAAGCACCCGAAGAACAGGAACGACGTCCCGCTCCGGGTGGTGGCGATGAAGGAAGAACAGGAGGAGCTGCTGACGGCCTACCACGACAGCCCTTGGGCTGGACACCGGGGAACGTAGGCCACGTTCGAGAAGATAAAGGGGAAGTACTGGTGGCCGGGACTGTACTGGGACGTGCATCGGTTCGTGACAACTTGCGAGAGCTGTCAGATGCACTCCATAGTCCGACATCGGGACGAGCTTCACCCTACGTACCCTCCAACCATCCACTTCAAATGGATGGTAGATCTGGTGACGATGCCGATGGGAGTAGGACAGATGCGGTATCTGGTCCTGGCTCGGGAGGATCTAACGAACCAAGTAGAAGGCCGAGCCCTTCAGAACAAAACGACCGCGGCCGTATGTCGGTTCCTGATCGAGGACGTAATATGCCGGTACGGGTGCGTCGGGAAGATCGTGGCTGATCACGGGGAGTTGGACGCCGAAGAGGCCGAGGAGCTGTTCGACCGGCTAGGAGTCAAGCTCTCGCTCACCACTGCGTACAATCCGGAGGCGAATGGGAAGGTGGAGCGCGGACACGGACCGATCGTCAAGGCGTTAGTTCGGGCATGCGGGGGTCAAGTCGGGAACTGGCCGCGACTGCTGCCTTACGCGTTGTGGGCTGACCGAACTACGCACAGTTCGATAACCGGATTCATGCCGGCAGAGCTCATGTTTGGGCAGAAGCCGGTCATGCCGATGGAACGTACGATATCCTTGTGGGCAACCGTGGACTGGAGAGACGAGATGAGCCGGGAGGAACTGTTGGCGGCGCGCATACGACAGCTCGAGCGAAGGCCGGAGGACGTGGAGCAGGCTGCGGGGAAGCTTCGGGTGGCAAGGACGAAGAACAAAGCCCGGTTCGACCGAACGCACTGGCTCCGACCGAAGAAGATCGAGGAAGGCGACTGGGTGCTAGTCTACGATAGCAGCCTCGACAACCAGCACCGAGCGACACGGAAGTTCGCAAGAAGGTGGTTCGGGCCTTACGTGGTACAAAGCGCCAACGACAACGGGACGTACCATCTGGCGGAACTCGACGGCACGAGAATGGCGATACCGGTAGCTAGGAAGCGGTTCAAAGCGTTCAAGAAGCTTCACGATGACGAGCCGGATCCGGTTGACCTGCACCGCGACGACGAACGATCCGAAACCGAGGAAGAACCGACGGGAGGAGAATGAAGGCTGGACCAGTTTTCTCCGTCCCAACACAATTTGGCGCATGCCGGTGGATGCGCGGTTAGGTGGGGGCGGATGTCGTGAAGAAAACCGTCCACAAGCGGAATCGGTGCACTGGAGCGTAGGAACCGGCTCTTCATGCACGTGCGCCTTATGTTGTACATAGGGGATCCTAGGCAGGTAGATTCAGGAGGTAGGAAGTTGAGGGGAAACGGCTCCTTCCTTGCCTATAAAAGGAGGGAGACGAGGAGGGTCGAGGGATCGCGGAGAGTCGAGGACGAAGTGTTGTCGGTTCGTGGGTCGGAGGCTTCTCTCTCTCTCTCTCTCGCTCGCAAACTCGGTAGCTTCTGGTTGTGCAGGTTTCGGGAGGCTCGCGCTGCTCTGAGGAATGCCCGAGTGCTTCCGGCAGCACCTCCAACCTACTCTTTCCTTTCAGTGCGTTTACGAACAAGCATCGGCATCTGTTCGCCGGCCTGTTCGGTTGTAACCGATTTCGTGCTTCTGGTTGTTTGTTTGTTAATATATACATTTACATACATTCGTGTCTCTCTGTGTCGGTGTCCCACTCGCGTCTTTGTGTCGAAGGGCCATGTCCCTGTGATTCTACGCTCGCACGTAGTGGGTCCCCTCCCTTCTCCTTTCTCTCTTGCTCTTTGGTACAAGACCCCCGAGGTCCCGCCTCATTCCACGCATCCGCGAGGAATACCTCGACAACGTTGGATTGCATATATCAAATCAGTCAACCCAGAGATCCGTCATGTAGCTAGGACGTGTAATGTCGTTGTAGATATGCTATCACGAGCAAAATATGACAGAGAAGAAGATGGACATTCTGATGAAGAGGATGTTGGCTTAGATTTCTTTACAAGTTCCTACGTTCGAGTGCTGACAACTTTCATAGAAGAGAACTACGAAGGCGAATTTATGGAGATCAGGAAATACTTGAGTTCTCTCCAAAAAGATGAGCCATGGTCGATAGAAGACTTCCACCGAATTCAGAAGAAGGCGTACAAGTATTTCCTTAAGGATGGATCTCTTTGGAGGCATGCAAAAAAGAAGAATGAGACTCCTATGAGAGTTGTCTGCAAGCTGGAAGATCGGCAAAAACTAATGTCCGAATTTCATGATAATGTTTTTGCAGGCCACCGAGGAATATGGGCTATGTTCGCGAAGCTTAAGGAGAAATATTGGTGCCCGGGCATCTACAAAGATGTAGCAACTTATGTGGAAAGATGTAGCAACTTATGTGGAAAGATGTAGCAACTTATGTGGAAACATGTAAGGAATGTCAAATGTTTTTGAATGTTCACCATTGAGATGAACTTCATCCGACTTACTCGTTGACTATGCATTACAAGTGGATGGTGGATATTGTAATGATGCCAATGGGGCGATGGCAGATGAAGTATCTTGTGCTCGCGAGAACTAAGGAGACATCATCAGTATGCAGATTCCTTCTTGAAGATGTTATTTGCAGATATGGATGTGTCGGCAAGATAGTGGCTGATAGAGGCGAGTTGGACGCCAATGAAGCTAGAGAATTCTTCTCAAGGATGGGAATCAAGTTATCTCTTACTACGGCGTATAATCTGGAAGCGAATGGGAAAGTGGAACGTGGACATGGACTGATTGTGAAGGCTCTAGTAAAAGCTTGCCATGGGAAAATAGGAGAATGGCCGCGTCTATTGCCATTTGCACTAGGACTACTCATAGCACGGTGACAGGATACATGCCGGCAAAGCTCATATTCGGACAGAAGCCGATAATCACAGTGGACCAAAGTATTGTTTCATGGTTTGCATTGCCATGGCAAGATGAGATAAGTAGAGAACATCTTCTAGCATTGAGAATTCGACAGTTGGAGCTGAAGTTGGAAGATATAAAAGTGGCTAAAGCGTGACCAAAGAATGCAAGGCTGAAGAACAAGAAAGTCTTCGACAAACGACATCGACTTCGTTCGAGGAAAATCGTTGAAGGAGATTGGGTGTTGGTCTATGATAGTAGCCTAGACAACCAACATAGCACGACTCAAAAAATTTCACAACGATGGTTTGGACCATATGTGGTGAAGAAAGTGGAAGATAATGCAACATATCGTTTAGTAGAACTGGATGGTACACCACTTGCTTTGCAAATTGCAAGAAAGAGAATCAAGATCTTTAAGAGAAGAGAGGCCCCAAATCTTGAAATCGATGCTCTAAACGATGTAGCCTCCACCATCGAGGTTGAAAAAGAATAATCAAAAGAGGAACCTCTCCGCAATTGGCACATACCGGTGGATGTGCAGGTTTGGTGGGGGTGAATGTGGTGTGGTTTTTCACACACGACATGAAAATTAGTAAAATAATTATTTAAGATTAGCTCAATGGATTGATATGGAAATATAGATGTCTTCAAGAGCTTCATAACACATTTTACTACATATGAAACGGATAAACAAGTATCAAGTTATATGAGTGTGAAGTTTGAGAATATTAGAAAAACAAACTCTAAGATATCCCATATAGATAGGACAACATTGGATCCCCATAGTATATAAGGAGAGCTAGAACCCATTGTTTTATGTGTATGTGTGAAGCACAGAATGTTCAAGGTGACTTGGGCTAAACTGTGTGGATAAATGCCTCAAACAATTTTAGTTCACGGCTTGATCAGCCACGACGTATGGCCCGGTCCGGACGTGCATATCTGCGGAAGCATACACGGCTCGATCGGGATGCGCATGTGTGCAGACGCGTACACGGCGCGGTCGAGATACGTCTACGCGCACACAACGCGGTCGAGATACGTCTACGCGTACACATCGCGGTCGAGATACGTCTACGCGCACACAACGCGGTCGAGATACGTCTACGCGTACACATCGCGGTCGAGATACGTTTACGCGTACACCACGCGGTCGAGATACTTCTACGCGTACACAGCGCAATCGAGATACGTTTACGCACGAACGCATCTACGGTTCGGTTGCAACACATGGTTTGGTTGCGACGCACGTACGGATTACACACGGGCTTAACTTTATGGATGATTGGATTATGTGGCCGAATTATACGAACAGTCGCATGCAACTAAAATTAAAGGTCAAGCAACTAAAAAAGGAGGCCATGCAACTAAAAATAAAGGCCAAGCAACAAAAAATGGAGGCCATGCAACTAAAAGTGGACGCATGCAAAGGAACATGGGAGGCTATGATCAACAAAGAACTCCATATATGTTCCACTTTTTTTTTTCTATAGTTTTTTTCTTTTCCCCTTATCTTCTTCTCTCTCTCATTCCTTGGGGGAAAGATAATTTCTTATATTCATATCAGACCACTCCTTACATGGTTGTTGGCTCCTTTCTTTCAAGAATGATCTTTCATATTCATATCCAATCCGTTGTAACATGATTCTAGAATTATAAAGAATCTATTTTCTTTTGCCATAAACGAATATTTTCTTTTACCTACTTGTCTCATGTGTAAATCTTGCTTGTGCTAAGCGTGTGAGCCTTAATTCCTTCCAGTCCATAACCCCAGCCGTTCCGCCTCACGATCCGCACATAGTGACGGATTTTTCACAACAATGCTCCTTCAATTCCCACCTTTAACAGTTCCGAGATCTTCGACTCTGTAAGATGAGAATCATTTCCAGTTGGGGTTAGGTGGAATGATGCACCCGAATCGACCACCCATGTCGATTCATCGCTAAGAAGGTTCAGTTCATTTTGCTCATTGATGAGCAACAACTCCTCCTCACTTGTCGCGATTGTTGACGTGTTATTGCCGTCCGAAATCTTCTTCGGTTCTACACCGTTGGCTCCCCCTTCCTCCTTTCGGAAGTGTCAAATTTGTTTTTGGAAGTGCCCGACTTCCCCCTGTCGTGAAAATCCGTCACTATGTGCGATCGTGAGGTGGCACCATCGGGGTTATGGATAGGATGGAAATAGTGCTCACATGCACAACACATGGAAGGCTTACACAAACAAAGCACGAGTATTCGAACGTGTTTGTGAAAAGGAGAGGTGCATGGGCAAGCCCGAATCAACCCGTAGTCACAAGGCGAACGAATGCACGTGACGAAGGCTTACACACGAACACACAAGGAAAAGGCTTACTTACACACACGAGAGATAGAGTTTCGAATGCCTTTGTGAAAAGAGAGGTGCATGGGCAAAGCCCAAACTCTCCCTTGTTACAAGACATGCGAACACACAAGGAAAAGGCTACTTACACACACGAGAGACAGAGTTTTGAATGCCTTTGTGAAATGAGAGGTAGATCGGCAAGCTTGAACGCTCCCGTGTTACAAGACATGCGAACACACAACCAAGGTTACAAATGGGAGACATGATTTTGAACGCCTTTGTGAAAGGAGAGTTGCATGGGCAAACCCGAACGCTCCCTTGCCACAAGTCGCATGAACACACAAGCAAGGTTTACACATGTGAGACACAATTTCGAACGCCTTTGTGAAAGGAGAGGTGCATGGGCAATCCTGAACGCTCCCTTGCCACAAGTCGCACGAACACACAAGCAAGATTTACACTAACACGCAATACACGATTTCGAACGCCTTTGTGAAAGGAGAGGTGCATGGGCAAGCCCGAACGCTCCCTTGCCACAAGTTGCACGAACACACAAGCAAGATTTACACTAACACGCTAGACACGTAAGTTTGAATGCCTTTGTGGAAGGAGAGGTGCATTGGCAAGCCCAAAACGCTCCCTTGTCACAAGACATACAAACAAATAAGCACAAATGACGATAACAAATAAGCACAATCAAGATTTACACATAAGACAAGTAAATGAAAGACAACATTAGTTTATATCAATATAATAGATTCTTTTATAATATAAGAATCATGTTACAATGGGTTGGATGCAAATATAAAGGATTTTTTATAAAGGAATGGGGGAAGAGAGGTGGAGGAAAGAAGAGAGTGGAGTATAGAAGGAGTTTTTTTGTTGATGATGCCTCTCAATGTTGTTGATCCTTCTTCTTCCGCTTTCCAATGGAGTAGAGCTTCCACATTCCTTCTCCACCCCCCCCTCTTCACTAGAATAGGCTCATATTTATAGGTTTAGGATTGCTTTCCTTTTTCCCCTAAAAAAAGGCTTGTCTATATGAGTCGATTTTGCTTTTCCTCACTATTTCTGTTTTCTAGCCTCAAATTTCACATGCAAGATATTCTTGAAAAGCTCTCTAGGTTAGCTTTCTTATGCATATTTTCTTTTCTAATTTGGACATTTGACGAGGAAATTATGAGCTTTTCACTCAACCTTGTTGCTCAAATCCACGGCTAGCTTTTCTTTTCCCATCTTTTTCTCTATTTTTTTCTACTTTCGAAAACCTCTTCTAACTTTTTATCCTTTCATTTATTACTGTAGTTGACTTAAGAAAATTAGTTTATTTGGATCACTATTTTAATTCTCTTTTGAGGGTATTTCCACACTATGTGTCGAAAACATCACGACATCCACCCCCACCAAACCTGCATATCTTGCGGTAGGTGCCAATGATTGTTAGCTGCTATTGCTTATTCTTTTTAAACCTCGAAGTCTAGAGGTTCGATTTCAGGATTTGTGGTCTCTCTTCTCTTAAAGATCTTGATTCTCTTCCCTGAAATCGGCAAAGCAAGTCGAGTTCCATCCAAATCCGCTAGAAAATAGGTTGCATTGTTTTCTATTTCCTTAACCACATATGGGCCAAACCATCGTTTCATGAACTTTTGACTAGTGCTATGCTTATTATCAAGGCTGATTCAATTTTTCTTAGACGAAGACGATGCTTTTTATCAAAATTCTCCTTGTTCCTCAATCGAGCCTCACATAACCATTCTATTTGCTAACTCGACATCTTTGGATCTCCGTTCTAATTGTTGGATCCTTGTAGCTAGCAAGTCTTCTCGACTCATCTCCTCTTGCCATGGCAAAGCCGTCCATGAGGTAACACTTTGCTCGATAGGCATTATTTGTTTTTGCCCTAATATGAGCTCAGCCGGTATATATCTTGTAGTCGGGCTATGTATAGTTCTATCGGCCCGGCCCACAATGCATATGGTAATAATCGTGGCCAGTCCCCCATCTTCCCATCGCAAGCCTTTGCTAGACCTTTTACGATCGGGCTATGTCCCCGCTCCACCTTTTCATTTGCCTCCAAGTTGTATGCCATGGTAAGTGATAATTTGATGCCTATCCTTGAGAAAAACTCTTTAGCTTCATTTGCATCTAATTCTCCTCTATTGGCTACTATTTTGCCGACACATCCATATCGACAAATAACATCTTCAAGGAGAAACTTGCAAACTGCTAAAGTTGTTTTATTCCTTAGTGCCCGACCTTCTACTTGGTTGGTGAGATCCTCTCTTGCTAGCACGAGGCATCTCATTTGCCACAATCCCATTGGCATAACCACTATGTCTACCAACCACTTATAGTGCATTGATAATGGATATGTCAGATGAAGTTCATCCCTATGTTGAACATTCAAGTATAATTGGCATTGTGCACATGTTTTAACATTGCTTGCTACATCTTTGTAAAAACCCGACCACCAATACTTCTCCTTGAGCTTTGCAAAAGTTTCCCATATACCTCGATGACCTGCCCACACACTTTCATGAAATTCAGCAATTAATGTTTGTTGATCTTGTTTCTTGCACACCACTCAAAGTGGAGTTCCATTCTTCCTCTTTGGAAACTTCCATGGATGTCCTTCTTTGAGGAAGAACTTGTAGGCCTTCTTCCTAATTCGGTAGAAGTATTCCTTTGACCATGATTCGTCCTTTGTAAGAGAGCTTAAGTACTTGCCAATTTCGATGAATTCACCCTCATAATCTTCTACTTTAAACACCTCTAGCACCCAAGCACAAGAAATCGTAAAGAAGTTTAGGCCAACATCCTCTTCATTGGAGCACGGATATTCTTCACCCTCGTACCTTGCCCTTGACAACATATCGGCCACCACATTATGTTTCCCAGTTATATGTCGAATCACGGGGTTGACCGACTTGATATAGGCAATCCATCGTAGGATAGCAATATCCGGCATAGCACAACCGAATATCATCCCGAGAATAGGTAGACAATCAGTTTCGAGTATGACTTCCATTCCGATAAGGTAGTCACGATCGGTTTTAACCACAAATACTATCCCCCATAACTCTCTCTTTACTTGGTCTTACTTTCTTTGTCTTTCAGTCAACACCTTTGCACCAAATCGGATTGCATACCGATTTTTGTCTTTGTCTGCTTGGTTAATCACCCATCCAATTCCGGTTGGGTTCCTATCCACTGTCACATATATCAAGGTACTTTCGGTGTAGTCGGCTTTGCGCAATGTTGGAGCTTCCAATAATAGTTTCTTCAACTTTTGAACCGCGTAGGTATGCTCCTCTTCCCATTCAAACTTCTTCCTTTTCTTTAGTAGTCCATACAATGGTTCAGCGACATGGGTATAGTGTGGAATCCATATGTGGTAGAACGCACATGCTCCCAAGAATCTTCTCACCTATGTTTGGCACTCACACTCCTCTTTCATCTCTTGGATAGCATTCACCTTGGATGGTGATGGCTTCCGGCCATAAGATCCACATAAGTGTCCTACTACCAATATTTCTGGTTGACCGAATGCGGACTTCTCTCCTGAAAACGTTAGATTTGCATCCTCAAGCTTTTGCAACACCTTCTCCCTATCCTTTATATGATCGATGACGAACCTTCGGCAACCATCTTCATCTTTTGATTCATCTTTTTCTTCCACCGAGCATCCTTTGATCGGAATGTTATCTAAGAAAGGCATTGTGATATCAGGAATACAATCCTTTAACACTTTGTTCATGGCATTCACCATGTGGGCTACAGAGTTTGTCGCACCTTGGGGTAAGGTGCACATCCTCACCAACCTGATCAGTGTCCTCATTGTTGTAATGTCTCTACTATCGAATGCCAATTGAAATTGATCATAGTCCGAGTAGAGATCACCAATGGAATAGATCGATCTTCCCGCGAAGGCTTCGGCAAATTCATGCACACTTGGACCAATTCCGACATTTCGGATTATCACCTTGTTGACGGGTTGGAGATCTTGAATAAAGCGTAAGGATCCGTTCTTCTTTGGCACCGTAAACCATCTATTGGAGTAGGGAGCATTGGACGGCTCAAGAATTCACATCCTAACCTTTTCCTTTAGAAGCCCAATCAGTTTCGGAATGTGAGCTCTGGGAACCGGTATCGGCTTGAGGTTCCAAGGTATATGCGGCACTGTAAATATCACCATCGGCTCTATCATCTTCGGGTCGGCACATCTGATTTCTTGTGGAGAGAAGGCGAAGGCTTTCTCATGTCTCTCAAGCATCATCCAAAACCTTTCTTCTTCTTCGAGGAGAAGGAACTCATCCTTCCCAACTTGGAGTTTCCCTCTTGATTTGTCAGTGAAGGTATGGCCTATCCCTTTTGGGTCTCTGAGACTTGGATCCTTGGTAACTTCTTTCATCCTTGGCCAACTATCCTCCAGTAACAGAATAACTATTGGCTTGACCTTCTTATCTACTGATTTATATTTTGTGTTAACTTTGACCAACTCCTCCATGACCCCTCGTCGGCATTCGTCGATGGTGGTATACATGTTGATGGAGTTGACTTGAATCGTATGTTGCCCATGAGGGCTCAAGTCCACGATACTCTCTATTTCTCCAATTGTATTTTTAAATGAGGCTTCCTCCATGACCCATGATATGTTGTCTTCTTCTTGTAATATTCCTTGTTCTTTTAGCCAATGTTCAAAGTTTTGAACTTGGCTCTTCTCTCTCTCATTGATTGAGTGTAGTCATCCCACATGCACCATTAGGTGCTAAATATAGTTTTCCTTCTTGCTTCTTTCTTCTTTTCGGGGACTTTCTTTTCCTCGGACTATCTTTGCCCCATTCTTCAATAGTCTGTGTTAAAAATCCAACGCCTCATCTCTGAGGCGCATTGTCAAGAATTGAACCTACTTTTGATCATCAAGACTCATCACCCAAGCGAATGTTGCTCCACTATCGAACACCTTAGTCTCTATCCTTGATGATGTTATGTAGGGTTGCCCAAGAATCACCGAATGGGAAGCCTAATCTTGTACAAAAAAGTGTTGGTCGATCTCTACATCCCCGATTGTGACTTGAATGTTGGGATGTGCTCCATAATGATCTTCCGTGGCCTTCGTCGCCGCACGAATCTTCCATCCATGGTTCGTGTTGATAGGCCATCTTCCCTTCTTGTAGAAATCCGTCGACATGAGGTTAATCTCTGATCTGTGGTCTATAAGAGCCACAACCGTCTCTTTCTTCTCTCCAATCTTGACCGGAGTTTCCGTTGTCGCTCTCGCCCAATGGGTTCGTGTATAATGACTATCCACTAGATCTTCTTCTTTCTCTTCCATTCTTGCCATAGTTATGGCATTGTTTGTCACCTTTGTCGAAATTCCCTCTTCCTCATCCGCTTGTTGTCTTTTACGTTTGATAAGATCGACGATGGTCTCATGGAACTTGTCAGGAATAGTACTAAAACAGAGATGGAATTAGTACTAAGAACAGCAGTACTATTAGTACTAAGAGGACGGCACTGCGTAAGATTCCCGAGAGAGGAAGTGAGAAGAGGAGAGAGAGAGAGATAGCGAGAATGAGAGAGAGAGAGAGAGATGATGACAGCGGCTATATATTATGTGAAAAGATAAGTACAAGCGGCTAAGAGGCTTAAGACTGGCGTTGAACCAATTTGGTTCAAAACAATGCCTTGTGCCTCCTTTTATAGTGTTTTTAGGAATAATCCTGAAGCTTCTAGAATGTTCCAGAGAGATCTGGAATATACATCAATTTTCTATGATAAAGTATAAATGAAAATAATATCCTACAAAATACAATTCATAATCTAATGGTAAGAGCTCGACCCATGTAGCATAAAGTCATGGGTTCGAGTCTTGCCATGACACTATCTCCCCCTTAAAGACGACGAGTGGAACGAGTCGGCGCTAATTGCGGACCGGGTTTGTCCGGATACTTTCGGTGGAAATCAGCAAGAAGATCTTGTGCATTGGCAACATTCTCGACGGGTTCCCAAGTACGTTCGCTCGGACTATAACCGAGCCAATCGACCAAGTAATAAAGTTTGTTGCAAACAAGTTTGGAATCGAGGATGGCAGCAACTTCATACTCCGGGCCGGCGTCCAACTCCAGCGGGGGCGGCGGTGGTGTCACACGATCGGGAATGGTGTTTGCTTTATAAGGTTCAAGAAGAGAACAATGGAAAACCGGATGTATCTGAAGCTGCGGAGGGAGATCCAGGCGGAAGGTGACATCATTAATCTTCCCCGTAATACGGAAAGGACCGAGTCGTCGATAATCCAACTTGTCGCACGGTCGAGTAGTCTTGATGTGACGACGTAAGAGCCATACTCGATCTCCGATGGCAAAAGAGGAGGGAATCCGATGACGATCCGCATAAGTCTTCTGTGTGTGTTGAGCATGACGAAGGTGAGTAGAGAGATCCATCTGGATCTTGCGTAGCCTCTCCAAATGGTCCTCGGCACGAGGGTTGGTAGGTAGCTCCGGAGTGTCGATCACCGACCAGCGAGGATGGAAACCGGTATAAGCGAGAAATGGGGAGACCCGAGTCGAGGAGTGAATAGCATTATTATACGCAAACTCCGCAAAGTGGAGAATCTCAGCCCAATCGTCCTGTTGATAACTCAGGAAACACCGGAGATATTGCTCCAACATTTGGTTTGTTCGTTCCGCCTGTCTGTCAGTTTGAGGATGGTAGCCGGAGGAGAGGTTGCAGGAGACCTTGAGCATCCTGAAGAGATGCTGCCAAAATTTGGAGACAAATTGCGGGCCTCGGTCACTGATAATACTGTCTGGTAGGCCATGATGCCGAAATACCTCACGCATAACAAGAGCGGCGGTTTCCTCGCTAGTGATGGCTTTAGTACATGGCACAAAATGTGCCATCTTCGTATATCGATCGACGACGGTTAGGATAGCATCGAACCCCTTCGAGACCGGCAGATCTGTGATAAAATCAAGACAAATAGACTGCCATGGCTTACTTGGAATTGGTAAAGGTTCCAACAAGCCATATGGATGGTGTCGTGGCATCTTTGCTCGGCAGCAAGCATCACAGGTCCGAACGTAGTCGTCGACAAAACGGCGCATGTGGGGCCACCAAAAAGATCGTTGCACTAACTCCAACGTCTTGGTACTACCGAAATGTCCCGCCGTATGGGTGTCGTGACAATGTTGGACGATTTGAAGGCGACAGGAGCAATCGGGGACATATACGCGCTTTTTAAAGAATAACAAACCATCATGATATTCGAATTGTCGGTAGTCAATACCTGGTTGTTGAGACTGAGAACAGGATGCCCGAGAAGTATCAATGTGCGCTAGGATGTCTTGAGCAAAACTATCTGCCTTCAAGGTTGCACGTATGTCATCGGTAATCCGTGAATCCATCGGGGTGTGAAAAATCCGCGTCGTGTGCAATCGTGTTGGTCCCAAGATTACTTGCTTTTGATTATCAAATGTTGCGTCACCAGGACGAGGTGCAAGATATGAACGCCGTGATAGTGCATCTGCTTTTCCTTGCTGCTTCCCCGGTCGATATGTGATTTCGAAGTTGAAATGCGTGAGGAATTGCGCCCACCGAGCTTGTCGTCGATTTAGTACGCGAGCGTTCTGAAAATAAGCAAGATTTTTATGATCGCTAAAGACAATGACCTGATGTGGAGAGCCCTCTAAGAAATGCCGCCATTGTACAAATGAATCCACGATGGCTAATAACTCCTTGTCATGTATTTCGTAGTTGATTTTTGCGACATTGAATTTGCGCGAATGGAAAGCCACCGGATGCAACTCTTCTTTATCGCCTTGTTGAGAAAGGATGCTACCGAGGGCGAAATCTGATGCGTCGGCCTCCATGATGAATGGTTTGCTTGTATCCACATGAGCTAGAATCGGTGCTGATGTAAAGGCTTTCTTAAGATGCCGAAAAGCCATATCTGCTTCGATGGACCAAAGAAATGCTTGGCCCTTCTTCGTAAGTTGTGTGAGAAGTAAAATAATCTTCGAGTAATCCTGTATAAACTTACGGTGGAAGTTAGCAAAGCCTAGAAAACATTGTACATCTCGTACCGACCGTGGAATTTGCCACTCTAGTACAGTTTGGATTTTAGCTGGATCCATGGCGATGCCCTTTGAGGAGATGACGTAGCCTAGAAATTCCACTTGCTTGCAGTCAAAGATACATTTCTCTAGCTTGGCATAAAGACCATTCTCGCGGAGTCGCTTTAGTACTAATAGTACATGAGAATCGTGCTCTTCCTGGGTCTTCGAATAAATCAACAAATCATCCAGATAAATGATCAAACAGATATCCAAGAGGTCTCTGAATATATCATTTGCCATGTGTTGGAAGACTGCGGGTGCATTGGTTAGGCCAAACGGCATAACAATATACTCGAAATGCCCATACCGCGTGCGAAAAGCGGTCTTCCACTCATCTCCCGGTCGGATCCGCACGAGATTATACGCTCCTCGTAGGTCGATTTTAGTAAAAAACTTGGCACCATTAACTTGCTCTAAAAGACTTGATATAAGAGGAAGTGCATACCTATTCCGGATGGTGACTTTATTCAATCCGCGGTAATCAACGACAAGACGAAGTGAGCCATCTTTCTTCTTGACAAAGAAGATGGGTGCACCGGCCGGAGATTTCGAATGACGGATGAACCCGCTTGCCAAGTTCTCCTCTATGTAGGCTCGAAGGACTTCTAACTCGGTGGGTGACAAGTTGTAAATTGGTCCCCATGGTGGCTCGGTTCCTGGTTGTAAATCGATGGGACAGTCATAGGGACGGTGATGAGGAAGGGTACCGGCTTTTACCTTGTCAAATACATCGGCATAAGGATGATATTTTGCCGGAAGTTGTATTGAGGAGTCCTTCTTAATAGTGCTAGAAGGATGTACTGATATGGCAAATAGGAACATTGCCTCCTTGGGTCCTTCTTCGCGTAGTTGATGGAGTGAAATGGTCGAAACTCGGTGAGTTGATTCTTGGGGTGGTCGATATCGGACTTCTCTTGTTCTCCAATCTATGGCTGGATTATGTAATTCAAGCCAAGGTAATCCTAGGACAATGGGATGCTCTGGACTACTAATTATATTAAATGATATTATACACACAAAACTACCTAGGACAACTTGAATGGGTTCTGATTCTTCTACAATATTCCCGGAAGCAATGGGACGACCATCAATGACCACTACAGATGCGGGACAAGAAAGTTTTCTTAAGGATATCTGAGAAGCTTGGGCAAAATTTCGATCCATGAAACAGGAATTAGCTCCGGAATCTAAAAGTGCTAGGACGGGTACTGGGGGAGTACTTTTAGTACTAACAATGACTTGGGCTAGGAACACATTGCTAACTTGCTTGGAAGGAATGGAACCACTAATGGGCTGTACAGATCTAGGGCTGCTGTCCAACCAAATGGCTCCTATTTTGGCTGGACTCAATCGTTTAACTCTTCATCTAATTGACTAAGGATTTCAAATTTATTTGAGATACTTGGGCTATTAGTACTATGAATACTATCTGACACTCTATTAGTACTATTAATACTATCAGACACTCCGAAGGGAAGAATTGACTCGGGTTTAGTACAGGCGACGATTTGATTTACCTGTCTTCTTGGCCTATGGGGACAATTGATGGCGATATGTCCTGGTCCACCGCAATAAAGACATAATTGATTGGCACGTCGTCGTTGCTTTTCTTCTTCCGATAACGGGCCGCGTCGACGCATGGTATCGATCTCCATCGGTGTCGAAGTATTTGCTTGAGGTATGTCTCGTGCAAACGGTTTAGCCGCGACTGCGGCGTAAGTGGGCTCTGGCCTAGAGCGTGGTATCTGTAATTGACGTTCTGAACGCCGTTCAAAAAGGCGGTTGTCACATCGAACTGCTCGACTGATTGCCTCCGTAAGAGACTTTGGTTCTTCGGGGAAAGTTAGAAGTAGATCTTTGAAATCGTTTCGCAAGCCATAGCGAAACTGCTCCATTAGTGCTTGATCATCCCAGGGTATATCTGAAGCAAGTAGGCGGAAATCCGCCGCGTAGGCAGAGGCTGGACGATCGCCTTGACGCAATCGCCGGATCTTGTTGATCGTCGTCCTGATGCTGTCGGTGTCTCCAAAGCAGGCTTTAAACTCACCAATAAAATCTTCAAAGTTATTAAGTAAGGGTGATTGTTTTTCTAGAAGCGGAGCAAACCATGCCAAGGCTGAGCCGCTAAGTAGCGTGCCTATTAGGCCGACTCGAGATGCATCAGTGGGATATCGGGAAGGATGCATCTGGATGACTAAGCGTACCTGATTAAGGAATCCCCGGAATTGCGAACGCGTTCCATCAAATTTCACAGGAAGTCCAATCTTGGGCTCTTTATGAAATCCTTGGGGACTGGATCCTTGTTGTTGCAACGCTGCTTCGAGTTGTTGTACCCGTAACGCTAACTCCCCATGTTGTTGTTGCGTTTGTTGTTTTTCCAGAGCGATTTGTTGCAGATCCCCTATCAGCCGTTGGTTTTCTTGTTCCAGGGCAACAAACTTTTCTTTTAGGCACTGTAGCTCGGAGAAAACGGATTGGTATTCTTGGGCGCTAACAGTAGCCATAGTATAGGGAAAAGGGTAGGAGGATGAGGGAGAGTGACAAGTAGGCTAGAGGGGAAAATTGGTTCAAACTGTCAGGAATAGTACTAAAACAGAGATGGAATTAGTACTAAGAACAGCAGTACTATTAGTACTAAGAGGACGGCACTGCGTAAGATTCCCGAGAGAGGAAGTGAGAAGAGGAGAGAGAGAGAGAGATAGCGAGAATGAGAGAGAGAGAGAGAGATGATGACAGCGGCTATATATTATGTGAAAAGATAAGTACAAGCGGCTAAGAGGCTTAAGACTGGCGTTGAACCAATTTGGTTCAAAACAATGCCTTGTGCCTCCTTTTATAGTGTTTTTAGGAATAATCCTGAAGCTTCTAGAATGTTCCAGAGAGATCTGGAATATACATCAATTTTCTATGATAAAGTATAAATGAAAATAATATCCTACAAAATACAATTCATAATCTAATGGTAAGAGCTCGACCTATGTAGCATAAAGTCATGGGTTCAAGTCTTGCCATGACAGAACTCTTTCTTCAAGAACCTTTCTTAAGTTAGTTGTTTGTTCAATATCCAACCTTAATTTGTATGTTGGTGTCAATCTATCCTTCCCCTTGTTGGCATTCTCTTCAATGGATTGAGTTGGTTCCTCGGCTCTCTTGTTTGAGCTTCCATCTTCTTGACATGTGGTCTTGATCATCTCTTCCTTCTTCTTAAAGCTTCTTGTGTCATGTTTCTTAGAAGGGCCTTCATCTAGATCCGTCCTCTTCCGCTACTCATCCACAAACACTTCGTGGGTTTCTCATATGACCTCTACGGAGATCGTGTTGTTATCAACCGGATCCGCCCACCCGGTAAGGTCTCGTACATGAAGGTTGACTAGCTTTGCATCATCTGAATTAATCTTCCCTTTTTTTCCGTATTCGAGGACAGTCGGCCAAAACCCCGTTCCTAGTTTAATCATTCCAAGCTTCTCCTTCCCGATTCTTATACCAGCGGATGCAGCATAGTGTATAACTTCGACGTGGCTCGCATCAACCTCATCCATGATTTTCTTTAGAACCCCCCTACCGAAATTCACTTGCAAGGGTTTTCGAGTCTCACTTGAGTGTATAATGTTGCCTTCTATGTAGACGAGGTTTTGTCGAATTTCCTCTTGAAGGCTAGCACAATCTTTCCTTGCATGATCAACACTATCACATGATACACATCTATATGGGTTCCCCTTCGGCCCTCTATGACTCATATTAGCTAACGAAACCGCTTCGAATTTTCGTGCCAACTCTTCAATGACAGAGTTCTCCATCGCTCTTTCGATCGGCTTGCTTTGCTTTGTCATCTCAGTTGCTATTGGAGCCTTCCTTCTTTGGACTACTGGGCCCGCCATGTTGGAATCATCTAGCCATTGACGACGTTTGTCAAATCGATCACATGCTCTTCTTACCGCAACCCAATCCGTTATGAGACCATTGGGTTGTGCTTCATCCTCTAATAGACTACCTAGTTCTTGTATATCTTTTGCATCCACCGCCTTTAAGAATTACAAAACTTTATCTCCTTCAAGAAGTGTTTGGTCGGTTCTCGGGAGATAGTTGTACATTTGGTCAAATTCAGTGTACACTCCCGAGGTGTTCATGTTCTTCCCCTTCTTCTAGATCCACTTCATCAACGTATGACGAGTCATCCTCGACACATGTTCAAGGATACATTCAGCCAAAAGCGCCCTTTCAAATCCTACCCATGTTGTTTGGGCGGCTTGAATCTCCCTTATACGGCCTTGTAACCCAATAGCTACGACACGCTTGAAGCTTGATATTTGCTTCTCTTTGATGACATCACATTGTTGCATCTTTGTCTTGTATGTAGCGAGAAAATCCGTAATGTTTCTTCCACACAATTGGCCCGCTATCTCAACGGTTATGTCAATTTCCTTGTCTAAGCTTGCATCATTATCTCGAGCTCTCATCATATGCTCAACAATAGCCACCAACTTTGCCACTTCATCAGCTTTGGGTGTTTGACAAAGAAGCCATCTTCTAATCTTCTATTTCAAGCACTTGATACTTCCTACCGCCTCTTCACATCGGGTTCACCACTAAATTATGTCGGGAAAATCTGTCACTATGTGCGGATCGTGAGGCGGAACCTCCGGGGTTATGGGCGGGAAGGAAATAGGGTTCACACGCACAACACAAGGAAGGTGAGGTGCATGGGCAAGCTCGAACGAATGCACGGGAGGAAGGCTTACACATCGACACACAAGGAAAATGCTTACTTACACACACAAGAGACAGAGTTTCGAATGCCTTTGTGAAAAGAGAGGTGCATGGGCAAAGCCCGAACTCTCCCTTGTTACAAGACATGCGAACACACAAGGAAAAGGATTACTTACACAAACGAGAGACAGAGTTTTGAATGCCTTTATGAAAAGAGAGGTGGATGGGCAAACCCAAACGCTCCCTTGTTACAAGACACATGAACATACAAACAAGGTTACACACAAGAGACACAATTTCAAACTCATTTGTGAAAGGAGAGGTGCATGGGCAAGCCCGAACGCTCCCTTGCCACAAGTCGCACGAACACACAATCAAGGTTTACACACAGGAGACACAATTTTGAACACCTTTGTGAAAGGAGAGAGGTGCATGGGCAAGCCCAAACACTCCCTTGCCACAAGTCGCACGAACACACAAGCAAGATTTACACTAACATGCAAGACACGATTTCGAACGTCTTTGTGAAAGGAGAGGCACGTAAGTTTGAATGCCTTTGTGAAAGGAGAGGTGCATGGCCAGCCCAAAACGCTCCCATGTCACAAGACACACAAACAAATAAGCACAAATGACGATAACAAATAAGCACAATCAAGATTTACACATAAGACAAGTAAATGAAAGAAAACATTAGTTTATATCAATATAATAGATTCTTTTATAATATAAAAATCATGTTACAATGGGTTGGATGCGAATATGAAGGATTGTTAATAAAGGAATAGGGGAAGAGAGGTGGAGGAAAGAAGAGAGTGGAGTATAGAAGGAGTTTCTTTGTTGATGATGCCTCTTGACGTTGTTGATCCTTCTTCTTTCTATTTCCAATTGAGTAGAGCTTCTGCATTCCTTCTCCACCGGACCAGCTTTCGCTAAGTTCATGGTAGCTAAACCAGCTTCTCCGAGCAATTCCAAAGGTCTCACTTATGAGGGCATGGTGATGCTCTCCACCGGACCCATGATAGATCTTGTGAAGAAATCACCCCTTATTGCCTTGGTGGCGGTTTCCGTGACGATGGCGGTTTCCATGGTAGCCGTGGAGATAGAGACAATGGGAGGAGATTGGATAGGGACGGAGATTGGGATGGTGGATTCGATCAGGAGAGTGGCTTTGGCCGTGATTTTGGCGATGAGCCCTCCAGGGCTAACAATGTTGACGATTGGGGTGCTCCAAAGAAATTTTTTCCCTCTGGTATGGGTGGAGCCTCAGGGCGGTATGACAATGATGTTGGTGGAGGGTGGAGGATGGGCGACTTCTCCTCTTCCAAGGATGATGAGGACAACCATTGGGGCTCTTCGAAGAAATTCACCCCTATTGTTCCTACCAGTACAGACGATGGAGATGGAAGCCTGAAGGCCCTCCAATACTTCTCTCTCGTCTCCAAGATCTACACAGAGCATGACGCCAATCTCAGTTGCTCTGACAAAACCCTAGCCGAGTTCATCACCAATCTCGGCCGACGTAGTGATCATCGCAAGGAGAATGGAGCCAAGATGCCTGAATATTTCGTTTCAAGCTTGCTTACCACAATCCATGTTGTTTTACCTCCTTCATCTACTCGGAAAGGTGAGAAAGGGGAAGGTTAAATTTTCTCCTAATGGTGATTCTTCCTTTCCTAGTCTCTCTGTTGTTGATAATAAGACGAGGATTCGAAAGATTGAGAATAATCTAGAGTGTGAGGCATGATCCAAGGGAGAGAGGACTGAGAGAAAGAAGTATAGCTCTCGTGATAATGACCAAAGAGGGGATGCAAGACACAACGAGAGAGATAGGAGAGTAGAGATGTTTAGTTACAGTCCGTCTCACAGAAAGAAAACATCTTGGCATTGAATGTGAGAAGGCATTCCGAGATGGAAAACATGTCACATTTGCGGGTGAGCAGTTCCCAAAGACTTAGAATAGAAATGAAGGTACAAACAAATTTTGTAGAAACAGAACTCCTCCAAGCATTCTAGAACAATTCTATACACCACAGGAAGACGGCCAGATAGAGACATCTGGCGGTGGCTAAGACAACCGACCACACGGGGATGGCCGCGGTCGAGATGCACAACCGAGACGCGTTGCCGAGAGTACAACCCAGACGCATGACCGAGAGAAGGGCCGAGTGATGGCCACGAAGACAGCCAAAGAGAAGATGAAGAAGAAAGTGGACGAAGAAGAAAAGAAATAGGAAAGAGAAGAGGGGCAGAGAGAAAAATTTCACAAGCTCAAGGGTATCCATTAAAATTTCAAAACTTTGAGGGTAAAAACGAAAATTTTCTAAAACCAAGGGGTACAAATCATGAAATTTCGAAAACACAACTCACATGATGAAAGAAAGAATACACAAACACACAACACGATCTCACGACCCATGCGACAATGCACTAGCCGATTGGTGTATGATCCAATCATGACTGGTGTTGACCGAACGAGAAGGTTTGAGTCAAGCCAAGCTCCGACTGAAGTTATCGATCTTAGAGCAGTGATCCTGTTATTGCTAGGGCCGGACAACAGCCTAACACAGGGTGTCCACTTAAGACACGTCACCAAAGGGTGGTACCATAGAATGACTTACGACACAACGCTTACTTAGACCTTAATCGGTTACTTAGCCATCCATAATTAACACGCGTAAGATATAACAATGAATACAGAACGGTAATCAACACTGGAAGATTAAGACAATAAGCTTTATTAATTATCCGCTCCTGATTACATTGTAACCGGTCCTTTATATAGGTCTCTGGTGCGAAATACAAAACGGTGCCAACCGGCACCTTTACGGAATCGTTCCGGATCCGGATCGGCATACCGATTCCGGTCCGTCCGTCCACATCTTCTTATATAATAATATGTATATATTAAGACTACTAATTACAACAGTTCCCGAATAACTATTCCTTTCACACTCTGGTTTGGACCTCCTTAAGCCTTCTTGCCGACCGGTAACACATGGCACGCCCGTGGGATAGTACCTTGTACATCGAACCCACTATCCAACCCTTTTATGCTTCGTCCAAAATGTCCAGAATGCTTTGCTCCAAAATTTTCAATGGCCCGTTGGGAATCTGTTGTTGCTGTTGTGGCTGCTGCTGTTGTTCCGTTTGTGGTTGTGGTTGCTGCTCCGTTTGTGGCTGTGGCTCTATTTGTCGCTCTGGCACCAACGTTTCCATCGTTGGTTCCTCCGACGAAGTTGTTTGTGGCTGACTGACCCCGGCCTATTCCCCCTCCGGTCTTTGCACCGGCAACGGTTCCTCATCACTAAGGTTGACCGTTGCCACCTTTCGCGCTTTTTCTTCGCGGAGCCGGGACCACTCATAGCTTTCGAACTGGATTTGAGCCTCCACCCGATCATCGTCTAGTTGAGCTACGAGCTGTCGGACCTGCACCAATTGTTCATCCGCTAGGGTTGTGAAATCTTCCGCCAGCTCATCCCTGATGGTGGTGAAGTCCTCCGAGTTCAGCATATAGCAGCCGTCGCCCTCCTTTCGTCGGTTTTCAACGTCTGCCCTAAGCAATTGGAGTTTCGGCGTATTCTGCGCCCATTTTGCCCACGAACGCACAAAGCTATCATCAATCAAGCTTTTGGTCTTAGTGAGCCATGACCGGAGGATGCACTGGATCCGTTTGGCTCCCATCTTTGATTTATTTTTTGCGGCTTGTCGCTCCTCCTTCAATTGCTTGATGATCCGAACCGTGTCTGCCTCCTGCTCCCTATAATGCGACAATTGAGTTTGATAGGTTGTTTGCAACCTCTGTAGTACCATTGACACTCTTTGCTTGTCTTCATGGTTCTGTTTGTGGAGCTCCATCCGGTCATTCGCCGCTTCCTCCAATAGCCGGGAACTTTCCGCTCGTTCTTCGGCGAGTGCCGTTGTGGCCCTATCAACCTCTTGCCAGAGCTTGGCCATCCATTCCTGTTGTTGCTGATGCTCCGTCTCCAGCTGCTTGTAGTCCCGATGCAGATGATCGAAATCATCAGTCTTCTGCTTCAGCCTTTGGTTGATCTGACGGCGCGCGCAGTCCTCCCGGTCCTTCTGGTGCTAGAGCTCTTCCTTCAACCGCTCGATTTCCGTTTCCGCCATCCGTCGCAGCTTGTCTTTTTCCTACAGCACTTTCTCTTTTTCCTCCTTCAACCGGTCGTAAGCATGATGTCCTTTACGCAGGTTTTCCTCTGCACGGTGAAGTTTCTCAGCAGTCTTTCTTAATTCTTCTTCGACTGCCTTCTTCAAGTCGCGTTCGCGGCTCCGTAATGCTTCTTGTGCGGCAAGCTCATCTCATAATTTCGCAAGCTCTTGGGCTTGCGCCGCATGTTTCTCCGGGACAGTTTGTGTCTCCGGGGTCTTATTCTTCTGTACATCAACCGGAGTCACCGGTGCTTGGATCTGCGTTGCGGTTAAGGCCATTTTGGCCATATCTCTAGTGATCTGATCCAAGTCTTGTTCGAGGCACGAACTGTGAAGATCCAATTTTGTGAAATATTTTGCTCCACTAAGACGTTCCAAGAGGTTCGAGATCAATGGTAGAGCATATCTATTCCGGATAGTCACTTTGTTCAGCCCTTGATAATCCATGACCAACCGAAGAGACCCGTTTTTCTTTTTAACAAAGAAGATAGGTGCACCAGTAGGGGATCTAGAATGCCAGATGAATCCGTTTCCTAGATTCTCATCGATATATTACCGCAAAGTCTCTAGCTCTAAAGGTGAGATTATAAATTGGCCCCCATGGCGGTTCTTTCCTTGGTTGTAAGTCAATAGGGCAGTTGTATGGCCTATGCTCTGGCAGTGTATTTGCTTTCACCTTATCAAAAAATTCTGAAAACTCTTTATAGTTTTTTGGTAATTGGACGTCTGGTAAGATGGGTGATGGGCTTGATGGAGTTGCAACAATTGCAAATACGAACATTTCCTCGTTCCCCCCTTCCTCACGTAACTGATGGAGAGAGATGGTTGATAACTTATGGGATCTAGTATCAAATATTGGAGTGTTGAGGGATGTGGGTGTAGTTCTTTTTTCTTGGGATTCCTCAATTGTTCTTTTCATCCAATCAATCTTTGGGTTATGTAGTTCAAACCAAGGGAGACCTAGAACTAATGGGTGTTCTGGTCCTACGAATAATGTTGAAAGAGAATATGCTTGCCAAATCACCAAGAACTACACGATTTGGTTCGGACTCTTCGATTATATCACCTGATGCTATGGGACGACCATCAATGACTTCTACGGATACTGGGTCAGGGAGGCTATTCAAGAGGATGTTTTGTGTTAATGCAAACTCACGATCCATGAAACAAGAGTTGGCTCTAGAATCTAAGAGGGCTGAGGCTGGGACTCGATGACAAGTAGATGTGTTAAGCTCAACTTGTGCAGAAAAAACTCAACTAACTTGATTTGATGAAATGGAACCACGACTAGGAACTAACTCTAGATATCTAGGGTTGTCCAATCAAATGGCTCCTATTTTGGCCGAACTTACTCGTTTAACACATCCTCTAATTGGCTCAAGATATCGAATCTATTCTCATGGCATGGAATACTAGGCTTACTTATGTTATTAGAAGTAATAATGGAGCTTGAAGTAGAGTTGTCTTGTGCGCTTACTTGGTATACTTGATTTGATGTCTAGGTTTATGCAGACAATTCACGGCTATATGTCCTGGACCCCCACAATATAGACATAAGTAGTGTGCTCGACGTCGTTGCTTCTCAGCATCCGATAAGGGCCCCCGATATTGTGTTGAATCTATTTCCATTGGAGTTGGGCCATCCCTCGTGATGGGTCTAGAAACTTGTGGAGGCGTTGCGACTATAGAAGCGTACATTTGTTTTGGTTGAGGGCGCAACATTTGTTGGCGCTCCGAGTGTCACTCAAATAGGCGATTATCACATTGCACAGCTCAACTAATTGCCTTTGTAAGAGATTTTGGATCTTCATGAAAGGTAAGAAAAAGATCTTTGACATCATTACACAAACCTTGAAGGAATTGATCCATTAGAGCCGCCTTATCGCAAGGGATATCGCATGCCAAGAGACGGAAATCAGTTGCGTAAGCCGACGAGGGACAATCTCCTTGTCGGAGCCTTCGAATCTTATTTATTGCCGTCCTAGTGTTGTCGGTATTTCCGAAGCTAGCTTGAAACTCCTTAACAAACGCCTCAAAATCCTCCAACAATGGTGATTTCTTCTCGAGGAGTGGTGCAAACCATGCT